>NC_039358.1:139210977-139450121 GCF_003573695.1 Papaver somniferum
CCATCAATACTCCCCTCTACAACTTGTCTTGGGGAAGCAACCAGATATTTCGCACTTACGTGTCTTTGGTTGTGCTGTTTATGTGCCTATTGCACCACCACAACGCACTAAATTCGGTCAACAACGTCGCCTTGGTATTTATGTTGGTTTTGATTCACCGTCTATTATAAGGTATTTAGAGCCTTTAACAGGTGATGTCTTTACAGCTAGATTTGCAGATTGTCATTTTGATGAGAAACTTTTCTCGCCGTTAGGGGAGATGATAAGCCGTCAAAAGAACGGCGTGAAATATCTTGGTACACACCAAGTCTGTCTCATCTTGACCCTTGCACTAATCAATCTGAAATTGAGGTGCAAAAGATTATACATCTGCAAAATATTGCAAACCAAATACCTGATGCATTTACTGATACTGGTCGAATTACAAAATCCTATGTGCCTGCTAGAAATGCTCCAGCTCGGATTGATGTACCGACGGGACAAATTGGGAGCCCAGCGGCAAACGAGTCATCAAAGCCACGCCTGAAGCGTGGACGACCAATTGGTTCAAAAGATTCTGTCCCTCGAAAGAGGAAGAGCCAATCTGTCTCAATCAAAGGTAGTGCTCCTGAAGAGGCTACAGATAGTGCTCCTGAAGAGACAATCAAAGAACGATCCACTTTCTCTGATGAACCTCCTGAAGAGATTAAAGTCTCTGCTGAGACTCGGGTACTTGTGAATGAGGAAATTTCCATAAATTATGCATGCGACAGAGAAGTGTGGGATCGTAATACAATAATTGTCGACGATATATTTTCATTCTCAGTAGCTACTGAAATCGCCACAGATAATGATGATATTGAACCACACTCTATAGAAGAATGTCGACAAAGAGACGACTGGCCTAAATGGAAAGTGGCAATCCAAGATGAATTGGAATCTCTCTCTAAACGCAACGTTTTTGGGCGCCCAATACAGACACCAGAAAATGTGAATCATGTAGATTACAAATGGGTGTTTGTAAGAAAGCGTAACGAGAGAAATGAAGTCGTTCGCTATAAAGCACGACTAGTGGCAAAGGGTTTCCTACAAAAACCTGGGATTGACTATGAAGAGACATACTCCCCTGTTAGATGCAATTACCTTTCGATATTTAATTAGTCTGGCAGTCTATGGAAGGTTTGACATGCATCTAATGGACGTGGTCACTGCGTATCTATATGGCAAGCTAGATACAGATATTTATATGAAACTTCCGGAAGGATTCAAATTACCTGAAGGGAAACCACGTCATATGTATTCACTAAAATTAAATAGAGCTCTATATGGATTGAAACAATCCGGCGAATGTGGTATAATCGCCTCAGTGAATACCTAATAAAAGAGGGATATGTAAACAATCCTATTTTCCCATGTGTATTTATTAAAAAGACAGAATCTGGAATTGCAATAATAGTTGTATATGTAGATGACATCAATTTAATCGGAACTCCTGGTGAACTCTCCAAAGCAATTGAATGCTTAAGGAAGGAGTTCGAGATGAAACATCTCGGTAAAACAAAATTTTGTCTTGGCTTACAACTTGAGAATTATGAAAGCGGAATTCTTGTTCATCAATCCACTTACACAGAGAAAATCTTGAAACGTTTTAAAATGAACGAAACATATCCGCTTAGCACCCCAATGGTTGTAAGATCCCTTGATCCCAAAAGAGATCCATTTCGTCCTAAAGAGGAGGATGAAGCACTTCTTGGTCCGGAAGTACCATACTTAAGTGCAATTGGGGCTTTACTATATTTAGCTCAATGTACCAGGCCCGATATTTCTTTTGCAGTAAATTTATTATCCAGGTATAGTTCTGCGCCAACAAAAAGACATTTGACAGGGGTAAAACAGATTTTCCGTTACCTTCGTGGTACTACTGACATGGGTTTATTCTACTCGAAAGATTCTTTAGACTATCCACAGATAACAGGATATACGGATGCTGGATATCTATCAGATCCGCACAAAGGAATCTCTCAAACAGGGTACGTTTTTACCGTTGGCAGTACTGCAATCTCATGGCGTTCCTGTAAGCAGAGCATACCTGCGACTTCCTCGAATCACTCCGAGATAATTGCTCTCCATGAAACAAGTAGAGAATGTGTATGGTTGCGGTCATTAATCGAACACATCAGAAGCTCTTGCGGTCTGACTTCCATAACTACTATGCCAACGACAATTTGTGAAGACAACTCGGCATGCATAGCACAAATGAAAGAAGGCTACATCAAGGGCGATAGAGTAAAGCACATTTCACCGAAGTTATTTTATTCTCACCACCTTCAGAAAAATAAGGAGATTGATATCCAGAAGATACAATCTTGTGAGAATTATGCTGATCTATTCACCAAGTCTCTGCCGACTAAAGTTTTTCGGAAGTTGGTATATGGAATCGGAATGCGCCACATGTACAAGCAGACAAATTAACGGAGGTTTTGTTCAGGGGGAGTTTCGGACTATAACGCGTTGTACTCTTTTTCCTTCGCCAAGGTTTTATCCCACTGGGTTTTTTCTTGTCAAGGTTTTAACGAGGCAACATACGCGTGTCCAACACCGTTCTAAGATTTTTGTTGTACTCTTTTTCCTTCGTTCGTATTTTGTCCCACTGGATTTTACCGGCAAGGTTTTAATGAGGCAACGTTCTTAGAAATGGTGGTCCAAGGAGGAGTGTTGTGTATTGGATGGCCCACCATTTACTGCTCCAGATAATGGTGGTCATCCAAGAGGGAGTGTTATATAGGTTCGGATTTTGGTGGATGATCCACCATCTAGATTAATCGGGAAAACACCCGACGTAATATCAATTTCACCGGCTTAATATTTGGGGTCAAACTTATCCTGCAACGGTAGTATTAAGCCTATGATAATAACACATGTCCTATGGATGTCACAGCTTTGTATTGACACGTCATGCACAACAAGTCTATAAATAGACCCTATGTATATTTGGTTGGTGCGTGCTTGTAAGAAAAACAGAAAACAGAATAACATTTCACTTCCTCATTTCATCATGTATCAGTTAGTGCTTTATGTACATGTGCTCAAGCTAAAGAATATAGCTAGCTACTAGTTAATTGACTTTAGTATATAGCACGTCTAGTTTAGAAGTACTAAAACCCGTACAATTGTATCACTGTATACAATAGCTCCACTAGTAGCTAAAGTACAGACTAGCAAATTACTAACTTGCTGGCCTTGATTCGAAAGAACTTTTAACAGTGTAAGAATTGAAGGTTTAAACATCCCTCCCTCCTGCGCCTCTCAAATTCCAAACCTTCATGGATCTCCAGTTTCCTTCCATCCCAGTTGTTTTAATTTTCTTTCTCTTCTTGTTAATGTTGGTAAAGTATGGGAAAAGATCCAGCGCCCGAAACTCGAAATTGCCTCCAGGACCAAGAAAACTACCTCTTATAGGAAATTTGCATAACATGACAGGCCTACCGCATCGCACCCTCAGGAATTTGGCTAAGAAGTATGGCCCCATTATGCACTTACAGCTTGGTGAAATTTCTACAGTTGTTGTCTCTTCGCCAAGAGTTGCCCAACAGATAATGAAGACCCATGATTTGATTTTCGCAGACAGACCAGAAATACTTGCTTCAAAAATCATGTCATATAATTGTGCTGGCGTAGCAATTTCTCGCTATGGTGATTACTGGAGGCAATTACGAAAAATTGTCGTGTTGGAGCTTTTAAGTGCTAGACAAGTTCGGTTATTTGGATCACTAAGAGAGGAAGAGGTATCAAATATGATTCAGAGTATTTCTTTGAAAGCTGGTTTACCTGTCAACATCAGTGAGCTAACTTCATCCCTGTCTAATGATGTAACTTCTAGAGCAGCATTTGGTAATAAATGCAAAGACAAAGAAGTTCTTATATCATTGTTGCAAGAAGCAACTTCTATGTCAGGAGGTTTTGCAATGGAAGATCTTTTCCCCTCGATAAAAATGCTACATTTTATTGGTGGAGTCGCATCTAAATTGAAGAGAATGCACAAGAGGGTTGATAAATTTCTAACTGAAGTAATCGAAGAACACATAAGGAATAGGACAACAACTGAATGTTCTAATGATGGTCAGTCAGAGGAGGATCTAGTAGATGTACTTCTTTGTGTCCAAGAGAGCGGCGAGCTTCAATTTCCGCTAACAATGGAAAACATCAAAGCAGTCATCTTGGTCAGTGTAATTTATTAGTGTCTCAGTAGTAAAACTTACGGAGCCGCTGCTAATCAGCCTATTTTAACCACTTCATTCATTTATTTATTTTCCTTTGCAGGATACATTTGGTGCAGGAACTGATACTTCAGCTGGCACCACACAATGGGCAATGTCTGAGATGATGAAAAACCATAGAGTTATGAAGAAGGTGCAAGATGAAGTCAGGCGGGTATTCAATGGGAAGAAACGATTCTGCGAAGCAGACATTCAAAAACTAGACTACTTAAAGTTAGTAATCAAAGAAACTTTGAGGCTACATCCTTCTGCACCACTCTTACTTCCAAGAGAAAGTAGAGAGAGATGTGAAATTGATGGATTTGAAATACCGGCAAAAACAAAAGTAATTGTCAATGCGTGGGGTCTTGGAAGAGATCCAGAATACTGGAGCGATGCGTACACGTTTGAACCAGAGAGGTTTGATGGAAATTCTGTTGATTATAAGGGGAGTAACTTCGAATATATTCCATTTGGAGCTGGTAGGAGGATGTGCCCAGGGATGTCATTCAGTTTAACCGTTATTGAACTAGCACTTGCTCAGTTACTGTACCACTTTGACTGGAAGCTCTTGGAACATGGGAAGCCTGAAAACTTAGACATGACTGAACGCTTTGGTGTTACGCTTAGAAGAAAGAATGACTTGATTTTGATTCCCATCCTTATGTTAAATGATATCCCTTTTACTTTGCCATAATTGTCTGACACGCTTTGGCTCGTTTCGTTTTATTTTTCGTTATGTTGTATTTAAGCTTGATAACAATAACAATGCCTCCTTACACTGATAAAATTTAAAGTAAATGTTAATAACTGTAGTTTTGTTTCCTTACTTATATGGTGGGGAGTGCAAAACCAGGCACAACCAACCATCCATATTGCAAGTGGTTGAATAGAGTTCAGTTGAAAACCAATTAGTCCAAAAATTCAATGCTAGGCATGGGCAACCTTTCACAGTCACTTCAAGAAGGGCATGAACCTTACTTTTTGTGGGTCAAAACTTTGATTTTTTGGTAACAAGAAGACAAATTCAAGATAATGTAGGGACTAATTTACATCAAAGTCACCCTCTCTATTATCACTGCAAGAGGAAAATCCATCTCTAATCTGGATATAGATACAGTTGTTGCACCATAACCCATTCAGATAACCTTAATTTGTTCTTGGTTCTTACATACCCCAGTTTAATGGAGTTTCATTTCCCTTCCCTTCCTGCAATCCTAGCTCTGTTCATTTTTATCTTCATGTTGATGAGGAGGTTCAAAATCCAAACCACAAACTCAAAATTGCCACCAGGACCAAAGAAACTGCCTCTAATAGGGAACTTGCACAATATGTTAGCAGGCCATCTACCACATCGAACTTTAGGGGATCTGGCGAAGCAGTATGGACCCTTGATGCACCTACAACTTGGCGAGGTCAGCACCATAGTTGTCTCTTCACCAAAGATGGCCGAACAGTTTATGAAAACACATGACCTCATTTTTGCTGATAGACCACAAATTCTTGCTACTGAGGTGCTGAGTAGTGGCTTTGGCGTGTCCTTCTCTCCTTATGGAAGTTATTGGAGGCAAATGCGAAAGCTTCTCATGTTAGAACTTCTAAGTTCTAAACGCGTACAGTCGTTCCAGTACATAAGAGAAGAAGAGGTAACAAATCTCATTCAGAGATTCTCCTTGGTACTTGGATCATCAACCAATTTCAGTGAAAGAATATTCTCATGTATCACTGACATAACTTCCAGGGCAGCATTTGGTAAGAAATGCAAGGATAAGGAATCATTTGTTTCATGTATGCATGAAATAGTTAAGCTAGCAGGCGGCTTTGACATATGCGATATGTTCCCGTCCATCAAATTTCTCCGTCTTGTCAGTAGTACGAAACATAAATTGGAGAAGTCGGATCAAGAGATTAGTAACATCATTAATAACATCATTATGGATCATAGAGAGAACCGGACTCGTGAGACTAAAATGGCTCAAGAACTGGAGGAAGACCTTGTGGATGCACTTATAAGAGCTCAAGAGAATCATGAATTTGAACCTGCTATCAAAACCGAAAATATGAAATCAATTATCATGGTAAGCCTTCACCTGCAACATCTAGTAGAATGTATTCACCAACTTTTACAGTCTAGTAATCAATCTTGTTTGCTGTCTTCATTTCAGGACGTTTTTGCTGCAGGAACGGATACCACAGCAACTGTACTAGAATGGGCAATGTCTGAATTGATGAAACATCCAAGAGTTATGGAGAAGGTACAATCTGAGGTAAGACATGTCTTCAATGGAAAGAAACAGATTGACGAAGTCGAGCTTCATAAATTAGACTACTTAAATTCAGTGATTAAAGAAACTCTAAGGTTGCACCCTGCTGGTCCTTTGTTACTTCCACGAGAATGTCGAGAGAAATGTGAAATCAATGGATATGAGATACCAAAGAAAGCCAAGGTGATAGTAAATGCATGGGCAATTGCAAGAGATTCAGAATACTGGAGTGACGCCGAGAAGTTTGAACCGGAGAGGTTTAGTAGTGGGTGTGTTGATTATAGAGGAACTAACTTTGAGTATATACCATTTGGTGCTGGTAGAAGGATGTGTCCAGGAATATCATTTGGTATAGCTAATATTGAATTACCACTAGCTCAATTGTTATACCACTTTGACTGGAAGCTCCCGGACGGGATCACACCAGAAGATCTTGACATGTCTGAGACATTTGGCTCGACTGTAAGACGGCGCAACGATTTGTACTTAATTCCTATACCTTGCAACAGTGTACATGTACTATGAGTTCACTTGAATAAATGGTGAAAAATTTGCAGCAATCGAATCTGCATTGATAGACTCCACGTGCTTAAATATATTTTTAAATTGAATACATTATTAAGATAAAAGTCAAAGCGGGTGCCTGGCAGTGTGAGTTATGCAACAACATGATGCATTTCACCAATCTCTAAGTTGAATCTTTTGATTTAGTACAAACTGCCCAAAACAATTTTTGAGTAGTTCATCATCAGTTTAAGTCTACTTTCATCAATGGAGCTTTATTTGCCTTTCA
The DNA here is from genome assembly GCF_003573695.1 of Papaver somniferum. Taxonomy (NCBI): domain Eukaryota; kingdom Viridiplantae; phylum Streptophyta; class Magnoliopsida; order Ranunculales; family Papaveraceae; genus Papaver; species Papaver somniferum. The sequence goes on from NC_039358.1 coordinate 139,218,270, forward strand.
TTCCAGTGATCTTAAGTTTTATCCTGTTTATGTTCATGGTGATGAAAATAGGAAAAAGAATAACCAAAACCCAAGATCCAAACTCAAAATTGCCTCCAGGACCAAGGAAACTGCCTCTCACTGGAAATTTGCACAATATGTTAGGCTTGCCGCATAGGACTCTCAGAGATTTGAGCCAGAAATACGGACCTTTGATGCATTTGCAGCTTGGTGAGGTTTCTGCTATTGTTGTCTCTTCACCGAAAGTGGCCGAGCTGTTTATGAAGACCCATGATCTAAATTTCTCAGATAGGCCACAAATCATTGCTGCACAGATTATGTCTTATGGTTGTACAGATGTAGCTTTCTCTCCTTATGGTACCTACTGGAGGCAGTTGCGGAAGATTTTGATGGTGGAACTCTTAGGTGCTAAACGTGTACAGGCGTTTAAGTCCATAAGAGAAGAAGAAGTGTCAAATTTCATTCAGAGTATTTCTTCCAATGCTGGAGCACCAGTAAATCTGTCCGAAAAGATTTCGTCCTTGACTATTGACATGGTTTCCAGGGCAGCATTCGGTAAGAAATGCAATGATAAAGAAGCATTTATATTGCATATGCTTGAAGTAACCAAGTTGGCCGGAGGATTTGACATTGCTGATATTTTTCCTTCACTGAAATTGCTTCATGTTTTGATTGGAACCAAGGCAAAATTGGAGTTGTTGCACCAGAAAGTTGATAAGACCCTCAATGATGTTATTAAGGATCACAAGGCTAATCGAGCGACAACTAACAGTAGTAGCATGAGTAGTGAAATGGAGGAGGATTTTGTAGATGTACTTCTTCAACTCCAAGAGAGTGGTACTCTTGAATCTCCAATGACAACCGATAATCTTAAAGCCGTTATTTGGGTTAGTATATGTATAAAGTAGCTTAATTTCTTGATTGAATGGGCTGTTGCAGTGCTCAGTGCTCACTGTATCGTTTTTCCGTCTGCAGGATGTTTTCATTGCAGGAACTGATACCTCATCAACTGTACTAGAATGGGCTGTGTCTGAACTGGTTAAAAATCCAAGAGTCATGGAGAAGGTACAAGCTGAGGTGAGAAATGTCTTCAATGGAAAGAAACAGATTGATGAATTCGACCTTCATAAATTAGACTACTTAAAGTTAGTTATCAAAGAAACTCTGAGGTTACATCCTGCAGCTCCACTGTTACTTCCAAGAGAATGTAAAGAGACATGTGAGATTAATGGGTACGAGATACCGAAGAAAGCAAAAGTGATTGTAAATGCCTGGGCAATTGGAAGAGATCCAGAATACTGGACTGATGCTGAGAGCTTTGAACCAGAGAGGTTTAACGGTAATTCTGTTGATTATAGAGGAACTAACTTCGAGTACATACCATTTGGGGCTGGTAGGAGAATGTGTCCAGGGATGTCATTTGGTATTGCTAATGTCGAACTACCACTTGCTCAATTACTGTACCATTTTGATTGGAAGCTCCCAAATGAGCTCAAGCTAGAAGAGCTAGACATGTCAGAGACGTTTGGTGCGAGCGTCAGAAGAAAAACAGATTTGAACTTAATTCCCATTAATTATTGTACTTCAGCGTCTCCCTGAGCTCAATCAACCTACAGAAAGGATGAATAAAATTCTGTGTTCTTCTGTTTCATATTTAAAATTCAATTACATCTGGAATGGAGTTTGTAACAAATGATCCTACAGAATGCAACTCCTTCAGCCACATTACTAGTGTTTTGCTACTGCGTATAACGATAACTTTGATTCCTTAAAAAAAAATACAACCAAGCAAACAAACAAAGCAAAATGACAAAATGGGGATGTCATCCCGTGACAACTATTTCAACCGGTATTACTTCCTTATCCTCATCACTTCAACAACATTTCCTCAACCATGAAGCTCCTGTTTCTACCTTCCTTTGTCCCAGCACTCTTATTAGGTTTACTTCCCTTGCTCTTATGGTTTATGGTAATCACCAAAAAATTCATAAACATCAAATCCAAGACAAATTTGCCGCCAGGACCATGGAAATTGCCCCTCATAGGGAATTTGCACCAGATAATGTTAAGTCCCTTACCACATCATACCTTCAGGGATTTGTCAAAGAAATACGGTCCACTTATGCATCTGCAACTTGGTGAGGTTGCTGCCGTAGTCATTTCTTCGCCAAAAGTTGCCGAACAGGTTATGAAGACCCATGACCTTATTTTTGCTGATAGAAGCGAAATCCTTGCTGCTAAGATTTCATCTTATGATTGTACAAATGTCTCTTTCTCCCCTTACGGTAATTATTGGAGGCAATTGCGAAGGATTTTCGTGCTGGAATTATTGAGTGCTAAACAAGTCCGGTCATTCAGATCGCTAAGAGAGGAAGAGATTTCAAATCTCATTCAAAGCATCTCATTCGTGGCTGGATCAGAGATAAATATCAGTCATAGACTTTTCTTGTTTACAAATGATGTCATTTGTAGGGCTACGTATGGCAAGAAATGCAATGAAAAAGAGGAGTTCAAATTAGTGATTCAAGAAGCTCTTACCTTGGCAGGTGGTTTCGACATCAGTGATGTGTTTCCTTCGCTGTACTTCCTTCATTTCATTAGTGGTCTGAAGCCAAAATTAGAGATGCTGCATCAGAAGATCGATAGAATTTTAGACAACATCATCGAAGAACATAAAAAGAATCAGAAAAAGAATCCAGCAGATAATATCTTAGGTGAAATAGGGGAAGATTTGGTGGATGTTCTTCTTCGAGTTCAGGAGAATGGTGAACTCGAATTTCCAATCACCAATGACAACATTAAAGCTGTTATCTTGGTAATTAACAACTCTCACCGCTTTAACAAAAACTACTGTTTATGGTTTAATCTAAAATAAAATTTATTTCAGGACATAATCACAGCTGGGACTGAGACTTCATCAAGTACAACAGAATGGGCATTAGCAGAAATGCTAAAACAGCCAAAAGTCATGGAGAAGGCACAAGCTGAAGTCCGAGATGCCCTCAAGGGAACAAATGGAGAGGTTGATGAGAGAGAGATACCTAAACTAAGCTACTTAAAACTAGTAATCAAAAAAACTCTCAGGCTACACCCTCCGCTTCCACTGCTAATCCCACGTCTAAGTAGGGAGAGTTGTCAGATCGATGGGTATGAGATACCGAAGAATACCAAAATCATGGTTAACGCATGGGCTATCGGAAGAGATCCAACGTATTGGAGTGATGCAGAAGGCTTTGACCCGGAGAGGTTTAATGGTAGTTCTATTGATTACAAAGGAACTAATTTTGAATACGTACCATTTGGTGCTGGTAGGAGGATGTGCCCAGGGCTGGCACTTGGGATAGCCAACATGGAGCTTGTACTTGCTCATCTACTGTACCATTTCGATTGGAAACTTCCGTGGTGTCAAGACAGAAGATTTGGATATGTCGGAGACCTTCGGCGCAACCGTCCAAAGAAGGAAAGATTTATGCTTAATTCCCATCCCTTACAGTCCTCCTTCACCTGCATTTTGAGCAAGAACAAAAGTTTAAGAGTTCAAACTTTAAATGTAAACAATAAAATTTCTTGTTTCAGGCGAATACGTTATAATGTGCTGACTTTTCGCTTTATCTTTTAGTTTCAACTGAAGTATATGATGTTATTTCTGCTCTACTCTTTGAGGGTATCATACAAGGTTGGACAATGAAATAATACAAGGTTGGACAATGATAGATGGATGTCCGCCAAGTCAGACTTATGCTTTATCTGACTTGGTAACAGTTGGGTCATGCATATAGAATGAAGATAAGGGCAAGTTGTGAAGATGATAACAATCAATTTGTACAGTGTCCGGATCAAGAATTTGATCTTAATTCCTGATACCTAGGGAATCAATCTCCCAGTAAACGTTCACGGAAACGCAAAAAACTCGTATAAAAAGGGCAGTTTAGCAGTCAGATTCTTAATGGTTGTTCTAAAGGCTTTCCCTGATGATCTCTATAGAAATCTAGGCTCCTATGGTTTTTGAGGTATTCCTTTTGCTTTAGTTCGCTCTATACACTTGATATCTCTAATCAACTACTGTAAATCTCTGTATTCAACCAGGTTTTCTACTTGATTAACATGAAGAATATTCACGTTCACTGATAAACCCGTTTGTGGATCTCCTAAAATCTTTCACTCACCTTATCAAAAAGAAAAAAGAATCAGTTAACTGGAACATTTCAACTGACTTTCAAGACCTGACCATTTTGCCCATAGCTTGTAAATAACCTTTCTTCTCAAAAGCGAGAGAATTGGCAGAAACTTGATAATGACTAGGACGAGTCAACCAAATTGGCAAAAATTTCAAGTTGACTTGGTGCTTTACTTGGGAGAATCACCGAGTTTAGTAGTTATTAATCCAATTCCAAAAAATCAAATAAAGATGCCTAAAACAAACAAATACTCATATCATTCAAGACACGACAAAGGCATGTTACCAACTATTGTTATAAAATATTTTTGTTCATTTATTTTAGGTGGGGATTTCAACGGCTTCTATTTTGATTGGTGAAGAACACCAAAACCTATAATATCAGAAAGGCATCTAGTAGTGATGATACTCCCAAGAAAAACTACCAAATGTACTGGCTGCTTAACTATACAATTAGTACTTAGAACCTAGGGAATGTGTTAATGCAAAACCCACATAGCCGCCTTCCAATTCATCAGACATTTCTGGAGCTTTGAATTTTCTCCTTCATTCCAGTAGTCTTTAGTTTACTGCCCTCACTTCTATGTTTCATAGTGACCACAAAAAAAACCGTAAATTTCAAATAGAAAATTGCCTCCAGGGCCATAGATATTACCTTTCCATGTGGCCAAACACTGAAACTGTCTACGAACATGCACAACCTCGTCTATGCTGATAGAGGCAAACAGCGAGCTTCTAGCTGCAAGGAGCACTACCTACAATTATACAGGTATCGTATTCTCTCCACACAGTGATTACTGGAGGCAATCTCCAAAGATTTTCGTCTTAACGTTCTAAAGTGCGAAACAAGTTCGTTCGTTCAGATCGATAAGGTAAGAATAGGTGTCAAGTTTAACTAAAAGCATTTCTTCGGCAATGTCATTGAACATCATGACAAGGATAAAATACATCAACAAAGAATCAAACTAACAATCCCATGGGTGAAATGGAGGAAGATATGTTAGGTGTACTTCTTCGCCCCCGAGACAATGGCGAACTGACTGAGTATATATCCATGATCTTTTCTTTTAAGCTAATACGCAGCAAGTGACTGAGTATCCTTTTTAGTGGTTTAAATGGCATTTTTTACTCATTCTTTATGTTCAGGATGTTTTCTCAGCAGAAACTGAAACCTCATCAACTGCAACAGACTAGAAAACCCAGCGTTATGCAGAAGGGACAAGCTAAATTTAGAAGTGTCTTTAGCACATCGAACGGAAAGATAGATGAGACTGAATTGCCTGATCTATGTAACCTAGTTATTAAAGATGTGTCTTTAGCACATCCTTCTCTTCCGCTCCTAATTCCAGGAAGAAGTAGGGAGTAATTCAGATGCATGGCCTACCGGAAGAGATCCAGTGTATTGGAGTAATTCAGAGAGCTTTGACCCATAGAGGTCCAATGGTAGTTCTATCATTATTAATGAACTAACTTTGAGTACATACCATATGGGGCGGGCCGCTGGTAGGAGGATGTGTCCAGGGTTACTTAACACTTGGTACCATCAAGTATGGAGCTTCTACTTGCTCATCTAGAATACCACCTCAACTGGAAGCTCCCGAACAGAATCTTCCAGAAGAACTAGACATGTCGGAGTCATTCGACGCGACCATCAGAAGACAAAATGATTTATATTTGATTCCCGTCCATTTAGTAATATTCCTTCACCTGCATCTCGAACAAAATCATGAGTGTAAGAAAGTAGAAGTTTCAGGGTACACTACACATCTGTCTTCCTAAACTTTTCATTTTACCTTCTACCATATACACATACAAATTTTTCCAACGTACAAAATCGTGTGAAATAAACCTTTCTTTCTATCATCTCACTGCAATTCAATTTTTCTCATGTAATTGAGCTTCAATTATTTCCCTTGGCTGCATCACACCCTCCGACTACACCATGCCAAAATACCCTTTGCTTTCCTCCTCTCATTGTTGATAGTAATCTTGACGAAAGCAACATGGAGATCGAGAACTAATTGAAACTTAAGTTTCCTTCCAGAACCAAAGAAACAACCTAGGAAAACTTGGACCAGTTAATGTTACATCCCCTTACCGCTTCACAACATCAAACTCTTAGCCAAGAAAGATAGGCCCTTTACGCAACTATTATTTTAAAACTCCTGAAGGGGATAATATTGTAATATAGTATTTAAACGATGAATAATTTAGTAAGATACACAAGGAGTCCTGTTCCCACTCTTCCTGACACCTTTTGACCTCCAGAAAAATAATAAAACCAGTTCCAGAAACACCAAATGACCTTTCCCGAATCTACCTATATTCCTGAAACAGAAAAAACCATTTCTGAAATTGATACATGGAAGTGAGTCTAGTGACTAAGCACGTTTCAGAAAATGCAATATAAGAAAGGCGTACTCCATTTCCACATGTCTACTGCGAAAAGCATCAATATCTCACGCAATAGGTACACTCCCCTGATATGACCACTTACGCAACTACAAATTAGTGAGGTTTCTGCTGCTTCATCTACTCGTCTCTTCACCAAAAATGGCTGAACAGATTACGAAGACACATGACCTTACTGTAGGGGAGAAATTCTTGCCGCGGAGATTATGACCTACAATTAAAGTTGCATTTTTCTTATGGTGATTATAGGAGACAATTGCAAAAGATTTTCGTCAAAAGATAGAAAGCAGGAGAAATTATATGTTCTCGTGTTTGTCCATTATGTTCTACATCTTCATACTACAAAAAATAGTTCTTCTTGAACTTAACCAATGCTGACATCGTTTTATAGAAGAGTAAAATACTGTATATTAGGATTTAAAATAATGAGGCTGTAAATCCTGGTTGCTTTAAGACAACTGGGAATAACCTGAACCAGCACCAACTCACATAAGGGTCTCTGTTCACTTAAAGTATTTTATAAAAAGAAGCCATATGACTACAATCCAAAACAAAATGACTAAGATTCTTTTAAGATGGATAAAGATAACTAAAACAAAGAAATACTACCTTTCTAATGAATCTAATCAGCCGACAAAGTCAGGCAAAGATACCTAAATGGCTAACACAAACAAATACTATTTATCTAGCCAATTGACAAAGTCATGTTACCTACTAGTATTATAAAATATTTTGTTTATTAATTGTGAGTGACCATTTCAATGACTTTTATAATTGGTGAAAGGCTCCAAGATCTATTATATCTGGAAAGCATCTTGTAGAGGTGATACTCCAAAGCAAAACTACAAAATGTACTGGTTGCTGAACTACATAACTAGTATATAAAACCCTAGTAAGACTTGTGTTCATGCATAACCCTCATCTCTACCTTTTAATTCATCAACAGTTCCATGACCATGGAGCTCCAGTTTCCCGCCTTCATTCCAATAATCTTGAGTTTACTGCCCTTACTTTTATGGTTCATATCGACCAGACCAACCGCAAAATCAAAATTGCCTCCAGGGCCATGGAAATTGCCTCCAGGGCCATGGAAATTGCCTCTCTTGGGGAACTTGCACCAGCTTATGTTAGGTCCCTTACCACATCATACCCTAAGAGATTTGGCAAAGAAACATGGTCCACTTATGCATCTACAACTTGGTGAGGTTTCAACTATCATTGTCTCTTCGCCAAAGGTGGCCAAACAAGTAATGAATACACACGACCTCCTCTTTGCTGATAGAGGGGAGCTTTTAGCTGCAAGGATTCTCACCTACAATTATACAGATGTTGCATTCTCCCCCTACGGTGATTACTGGAGGCAATTGCGAAAAGATTTTCGTTTCAGAGTTCCTAAGTGCCAAACAAGTCCGTTCTTTCAGATCAATAAGGGAAGAAGAGGTCTCAAACTTCATCAAAAGAATTTCCTCTAAGGCTGGATCACAGATAAATCTAAGTGATATGGTTTTTCTGTTCACAAATGACGTAATCTGCAGGGCAGCATTTGGTAATAAATGCAAAGATAAAGAAGAATTCAAGGCAGCTTTCTTAGAATCCACCAAGTTGGGGGGTGGCTTTGACATCAGTGACGTGTTTCCTTCACTAAAATTCCTTCATGTTATAGGTGGCATGAAGCCAAAACTGGAGAAGATACATGAGAAGATTGACAGAATCTTTGGCAATGTCATTCTAGAACATAAAAAGAATAGAATAACATCAACGGAAAATCAAACTACTGATCACATGCAGGAAATGGAGGAAGATCTTGTGGATGTACTTCTTCGCCTCCAAGAAAATGGTGAACTTGAATTTCCCATTACAACCGACAACATTAAAGCATTTATACTGGTAAATTAAGCGAAACCTGTCAGATATCCTTTTAAGCTGAGATGCCATTATTAATTCTGTAACCTTAAGTGGTTTGATTAACAGAAAGCATACCAATTTTTTTATGTTCAGGATGTTTTCACAGCAGGAACTGAAACTTCATCAAGTGCAACAGACTGGGCAATGTCAGAGATGATGAGAAAGCCAAGTGTTATGGAGAAGGCACAAGCCGAGGTCAGAAGGGTCCTAGGCACATCAAATGGAACGATAGATGAGACTGAACTACATAAACTAAAATACTTAAAACTAGTCATAAAAGAAACTCTGAGATTACACCCTTCTCTTCCATTGCTAATTCCGCGAGAAAGTAGGGAGAGATGTGAGATTGATGGGTATGAAATACCAAAGAAAACTAAAATTATGGTTAATGCATGGGCTATCGGAAGAGATCCAGCGTATTGGAGTGATGCAGAGAGCTTTGACCCAGAGAGGTTTAATGGTAGTTCTATTGATTACAAGGGAACCAACTTTGAGTACATACCATTTGGAGCTGGTAGGAGGATGTGTCCAGGATTGACACTTGGTACAGCCAATATGGAGCTTCTACTGGCTCATCTACTCTACCACTTCGACTGGAACCTCCCTAACGATATCAAGCCAGAAGAACTTGACATGTCTGAGTCATTTGGCGCAACTATTAGAAGATTAAATGATTTATGCTTAATTCCAGTCCCTTACGGTAATATCCTTTCACCAACAATTTGATGAAAAGTGCATAGTTTCAGGGCATGCAGAAGAATTAACATTCTACTGAACATGTAGAATACCTTTCCTATTTATCATCTCATCTAATATGCTATCCTTTTCATGCAATCGAATTTTTAATGGTGTATGAAAGAAAGAATTTACGATATTTAGAACGGTCTATCTATACCCCTATTTCCATCAGTCTTTTTCGTAGTAAAGAGACAACTTTGAGGTCATGGTACAATATACCAGCTACCAAAACAAAAACGTACAATGAAAATGGCAATGACTAATAAACAGGGGGGGGATTCAGGCTGTGAAAGTGCGGAGATTACAACCTAAACTTAATCCAATTACGTGACTTCGAGGAAGTGTTTGGTAAGAAATGCAAGGATAAAGATGCATTTCTGTCATCGCTGAAGAAGCAATTAGGATAGAGATGGGTTTCTCCCTAGGTTATTTATTCCCTACAGCAAGACAGCAGTTCATCCACTACAGTAGGCTGGGCAATGCCAGTTATCAAAGAAACTAAGAGTGTACAATTTTACTCATACTATTAAAAGAACGTAGAGAGAGCTGTGGGGTTGACGGTTATGACATACCGACTAGAACTGAAGTTGTCATTGCATGAGCGACTGGAAAAAGATTGAAATATTGGAGTGACAATGACAGCTTTGAACCAGAAAGGTTGGATGGTAACCGTATGGACCATAAATGAAATAATGTGTATTCCATTTGGAGCTGGTAGGAGGAGGTATCCAGGCGTTGATTTTGGCATAGCCAATGTTCAGCGTCTACTTGTTCATTTACTATACCACTTTGGCTGGAACCTCCTCGGTGGGATCAAGCCAGATGACCTCGGCACTCTGATGGCTTCCACATGGATTCAAAAAAGAAAATGGATTTAACCTGATCCTAGCCCTTAAAATCCTTTACCCACCTAGTGACATCGTCGGGAAAGAGAAAGCAGGAGAAGTTGTATGTGTGCTTCTTGTGTTTGTCCATTATGTGTTACAGCTTCATATAACAAATACTGATTCTTCCTTGAGTCTTACCAAGTTACCATAACTGCTGACATCCTTTTCGTATAAGAATTAAATACAGTAGATTAGGAAATGCATATGTCCTGTTTCTACTTAAATGAGTACGACAAATGGAATCGGCTAGAACCTGCACCGACTTACATGTGTGTTTCTATTTCAGATAGTGCAGGCAGTAAAATAACAATACACACCGCTTAAGAGCCCAAAAATATAGACAAAACTCTGTCCCTACTGTTATGGCAAGTGAAATCAGTTCAGCCGACTTAGTAGTTACGACAAAATTTTGGGTCTAACTCTCAGGCCTTGAGAGTTACTCAAATAAAAATGAATTCAGTTATCTTTTCTTGTTTTATTAGACGGATGGTATAATAAAGAGTTATAAAAATAATAAAATGTCAGTAAAGTCTCTAACCTGGAAGATGTCGTTATCTGTGCTTATTTAATTCTGAAGATCCTTATCGTATAGCTCCAATTCAAGAAAGCATCCTTTTATCTAACTTAAAAAAACAAATTGCATTTAGTCAACATTATATACAGTACTGAAAGACTTTCTATAACAAGTGCGAAGACACAATCTTGAATTTCCTGTTTTCAACATCAATGGAGTTCTACTTTACTCTATATTCAGTTTTCCTTCTTTTACTGCTCATGTTGGTGAAGACGGCAATAAAAAGATTCAAATCTAAAAACCCAAACTCAAAGTTTCTTCCAGGGCCATGGAAATTACCTGTCGTAGGCAACTTGCACCAGTTAATGTTAGGCCACCTACCACACCATACCCTAAGAGATTTGGCTAGGAAATATGGACCGTTTATGCATCTACAACTCGGTGAAGTTTCTACTGTCATCGTCTCTTCACCAAAAATGGCCAAACAAATTATGAAGACGCATGACTTAAATTTTGCTGATAGAGGTGAAACTCTTGCTTCTAAGATAATGACCTATAACTGTACAGATGTGGCTTTCTCTCCATACGGTGATTACTGGAGGCAACTGCGAAAGATATTTATGTTGGAGCTCTTAAGTACTAAACGTGTACAGTCGTTCGGGTCTATAAGGGAAGAAGAGGTATCAAACCTCATCAATAGTATTTCATTGATGGCTGGATCACAGATAAATCTCAGTGAAAAAATTTCCTCGCTGACTAATGATGTGACATCCAGGGCAGCGTTCGGTAAGAAATCCAAAGATAAAGAAGCATTCATATCATTGATCAAGGAGACAACTAAGATGGCAAGTGGTTTTGCTATTAGTGATTTGTTCCCTTCTTTGAAATTCATTCATGTCATCAGTGGTATGAAATCAAAATTGGAGAGTTTACATCAGAAGACCGACAAAATACTTGATAACATCATCAAAGAACACATAGAGAATAGAACGGCAATAAAAACAAACAAGAGTGAAGCTGAGGAAGACCTAGTAGATGTACTTCTTCAACTTAAGGGAAATGGTGGACCTGAATTTGCTATCACGCCCAACAACCTTAAAGCAGTTATCTTGGTTAGTACATAAACTACATGTAACTTTCTCGTTAAAGCAGTTGCTTCTTTTGGATATTTAGTGATTTAAACACTGGATTGTTTGTTATCCACAGGACATATTCACTGCTGGGACAGCAAGTTCTTCAACTACAGTAGAATGGGCGATGTCAGAGATGCTGAGAAACCAAGGAGTGATGGAAAAGGCACAAGCTGAGATCAGAAAAGTCCTCTACAAAAAGAAAAGGGTCGACGAGAGTGAGTTACACGAACTAAACTACTTAAAACTAGTTATCAAAGAAACTCTAAGGTTACACCCAGCTCTTCCACTTATACTCCCACGAAAGTGTCGGGAGAACTGTAAGATCGACGGGTATGAAATTCCTATGAAAACAAAAGTCATCATTAATGCATGGGCAATTGGAAGGGATCCAGAATACTGGAGTAATGCTGAGAAGTTTGACCCGGAGAGGTTCAGTAATGGTTTTATTGACTATAAAGGAACCAATTTTGAGTATATCCCATTTGGTGCAGGTAGGAGGATGTGTCCAGGTATAAATTTTGGTATAGCAAATGTTGAGCTTGTACTTGCGCAACTACTTTACCACTATGAGTGGAAGCTCCCAAATGGGGTCAAGCCAGAAGATCTTGACATGTCCGAGTCCTTTGGCGCAAGCGTCAGAAGAAAAAATGATTTATACCTGACTCCCATCCCTTACAAGCCTGTACCGACTGAGTAAACTGTAAAGCTGTTTTTTGTGGTACGAGTTTGTCAGAGTCGGCTCAGTTTTAGAAATATTTCCTAGTGTTATATGTAATGCAAAGCACAAGCAGAACTGATGGGTCATTTGCTCTTCCCTTTATTTCTTTCGACACTGTTTTTCAATAATATAACTTTAGTGAAACCATGTTGTTTTCTGTAATTCATTTTTATGTAGGTATCTAAGTCCTAGACATCCTTCACACAATTACTAAGCAAAAGCAATCATTTAGAAATGCTAAATTTACCTCTTCTTCCATCACAATCGATGGAGCGAAAGTTAACCAAACATGGAGCCCGACTTCACCTCCATTCCTCTACCGTCGACTTCCAAAACCAAATGCCAAACTTAAAACTGCCCTATTGATGAAGGTTAGCCGAGGTCATCGGGTCCTGAACAGGAACAAAGAAGACGATGAGAGCGAGTTATATTAGAATAAATAAGTCAAACAAGTTATGAACGAATTTCTTAGACTACACCTAGCTCTTCCACATCTGCTCCTACGAGAATTTAGGGGAGAAGTGAGACGGATTGTTACAAGCTGCCAGAATATTAGAGCAAGGCTGATTGCTCTGCCAACACTTCATAGCATAAACATTAACAATCTTTTTACAGATATAAAAAACTGAATTTAACAAATATGTACAAAATTGTTAAGGAACTGCAAAGTCCATTAGATAGTCTATGATTTGTTCTTTATTCAGCGAAAGCTTTTAGCATGACATTCCTTATAGACATCTCATTGCTCAATGCTGTGGGACAAAGCTAGTTTCTCAGACCTGCAAAGTCCGTCAAAAAGCTCAACTGAAACATATCTGGTTCAGTAGCTTTTCCTTCCTTGCAATACTCGTGGATGAGGGAATTTACAAGTAACAACATATGGGTTTGCAGACATTCTTAAGAATTAGGGTTTTGATTAATTACCTCTAACGAAGCTACAAATGTTTCATTTCCAGGTCCACATTCCACAACACAATAAGCGTCTATCAAATCCCTTTGAACACCAATAACCTATATTTAATATCCAATAAAGTTTGTGTTGATAATCGATATAACAATGGAAACATGAAATTATCAAATCTGTAAAATGGGGTATTCACTAACCTTCTTTACAAAGAGATTCTTTTCCTAAGGTGAAAAAGTCCAATGTTTTCTTCAATTCTCACTCTAAACTCTTTCAACCTCTAAAGAGAGCTAGAGAATGCAATCATGGACTTGCACTGTAAAATTTTCATTCCTTGCCGTTTCAGAAGAAAAGTATAAACAAACTTCCATTCCTTTCCGTTTCAGAAGAAAAATAAAAACAAACCTGGTGTAAGTGAGGTGTATAAGGGCGGTTTCTAGTCATATAGCAAATTCCTAATTTTGCCAGTTTTGCCGCATCATGGGCATGGCCAAGTGGGATGGGCAAACTGATAAAATTTGTCAATTTATCATTTGGGGCTAAGTCTCTACAAGATCATGTTTTGAGGCATACAAGTTAATGATAATATAGAGTCGCTATGAGGTAAAATGATCAATAGCCTCTTATCCATCGTATTTTTATCATGATAATAATATTATTAGTGTTAATGATAATAATTAGAATCTAATATTAATGATTAGTAGTGAATATTAATGATTAGTGATTAACGTCAATGATTATATAGTCTTGGTTTGAAAGAAATATTTTTTTTGAGAGAGATAGTTAGGTTACGGTTTGTTAAAGACGAAGAATAAGTAATTAGGCTTTTGAGATTTGCTGAACTAATTGATAGTTAAGGTTGGTTAATACAGAGGTAGACTTCTAAACGAGGTATAATGTCCTTTTCATAAGTTGAATTTTTCAAAAAATTAAATTCTTACAACCTAGATCTACTAACCAGATGAACTGTTCGGCTGATAACTTGTCACCCGAACCTATGTTTTTTGAAAATATACCTAGGTTCAGCTGATAAGTTGTTGGTTGAATATCTCTCATACACATTTATTCTAATTTGAAACAAAATTATTCTAATTTTTCTCTGGTGTCGCTTTTTAATTTGAATCTCAATCTCAAACTCAAAGTTAAGCCAAAGTTCGTGATGCAAGTTTGCAATAGCCGAAGATTAACACATTTGCTGGAATCATGTTCATTTTACGGAAGATAGTATCAGTTGTATAAATCAACAAGGAAATACCTTGTGAGATAACATATTTCAAAAAAAAAATAGCAGAAACAATGAACCTCAATAATCGTGATACGGCAAGATTGACAAGTCTGAAATAACGAGGGTACCAAGTAAACCACAATCTTTTCGATATCCACCTATTCAAGACATACCTTGTGTGATCTAATATAGATACAAACTTCCAAGAAGATGACAACCACAAGATTCACACTTGGTATATAGTCAAAGTCCAGAACCTAACCAATTATGGGATCAAACCAAGTGTTTGATTAACATATAAGTGCATTTACTTTATTATAACCAAAACAAAAATTATAGTGCGGAAAGTAAAGTAAACAAACCCACAAGATTTTGTTAACGAGGAAAACGTAAATGTAGAAAAACCCAGGGACCTAGTCCAGTTTTGAATTCTCTCAGAATTAAGCCATTATTCAAAACTACAACTTCGTATAGTTGAGACCAAGTAAACTAACTCCAAATTACTCAGTTCCTTCAGTATCCCTGCGCCTACTACCAATATGGTTTATGCACGTGAATCCTAAGATAGAGTCCACTATCATAAGTCGCTTCACCTGCTTGGAAGAATTTTATCACTCAATACCTTTGCATCTCATTTCGAAACAGTAAATGACTAATTTATTTCAGTAACCGCTCTATTAATCTCCTAGATCAACAAGTTAATCAGAGATATGTTGAGTTACAAAGGTTCTCCCGTTTAACCAATATAAACTCCTTTGCATCGGTTTAGATCAACTAAGATATAAAGGTTATCAAATATAATCAATCTTAGTGCACAATCTATCAAATTCGGATTCTGAAGAAATCCACCAAGTGGTAGATCGGGATTTATACAACAAGTTATATAAACGAACGGATCCCAATCAATCAAATGTGCACGAAGTATCAAAAAGATCAGAGTATCAAAAACAAATCTTTTGGTCTTCAAATTTTCATTCTTCAAAGTACTTACACAAACAATTGATTCCCTTATGATCCATTACGCACGAAATAAAGTATGTTAACAAAAAAATTCAAGTATGTACTATGAACCCCGAACAGAAGGATGATATATACGTTGATACCAATACGTCTTCAGGTTCTTCAAAGTAACACGAGTTTATCTCGACATTTTTAATATTCCTAGTCTAACCTAACAAAGTTGACTATAATAATCTAATCAAGAAGCTTCGAGTTTTGGAGTTAAAATATGACAACCAAACTTGACATACCAACACTTGGTGCGTTCAACCGAGCAATGCTCTAACAAAGTCACCTCACTGTAATAAATGCCCAAATAGCCTCATATGTTGTTGCGATCATCCAAGCCAATCGGGAAAGAAAGAGTGGTGGAACCGATGTTGGTGTGGTATGAACAATTATACAACATGTCCAATTTTTATAACTTAAAATTTAATTTGTATGTGATTTTTAATAAATTTTTATAAATTGTATAAATGAAAGTGTTGGCACCACAAGACCGGTAAACAATTCCAATACAAAAGTTGTTACACTATCTTAAAAGATTTGCGTAAATATAAAACATTGTTATTAGCAAATATGCAGCGAGTTCCTGAAAAATCACATATTCTCTTTCTCCTTGTACAACAAATTTACAACCATCTCAAACTTGTTCACTATTCTCTTCACCAGATCCAGTAGCAAATCCAAATGGCAATTCAAATCTCAATGTTGTTAATAACAACGTACATAAAGATGTGGGAAGAAACAAAGGAAAATTGGCGAGAAAATTAGCCCAAGAAGGAGAATTTAAAGGTTTTTAATATAACCGAGTTTATGGATCATCAACGAGAAACCAATAAACAAAGAGCAGTTGATCGGAAATTCTTGAATAACGAGATGACAAGAACTTTCTCAAAACAAATGTTTCGGATGGTTTGACAAGCATAGAATTCTTAATGTGGACGTCACATTAATGAATGACCAACAAAAGTATGGCATATGAATTTTAACAGGCTAAAAAAAAATAGAAGAAGAACAACGAAATGAACAACAATTTGCATCTAACAACCCAATTGATGATGATGATGTAAATGGGAGGATATTGAACTTATTGATTAGTTAATGTAATATTTTGCTAATCTTGGACTTTAAATCAGTATTTACTTAATTAAGAGAACTATTTGACGAATGACATCTGATAAATGACAAACACCCGAACTTAGTACCCAACGTTTCTAAAATTAAGGGATGGTACCTAGACCAGTGGTTGACTATTAAAATCATACTTTGACCAAACTATTTTTAATTTTTTATAATTTTAATTTAAAAAATAAAAAATAATTTTAAAAAATTGGTTGTGAACTTTTGTCATACAGCTGGTAGGCTTTTCAACAGGTGGTAGTCGAAAGACTGTAGCGTTATAGGGTTCCTTTTATAGCTCATTCCTTGCGTTCCAGTTCATATATACCCATTCTCATAAACCATGATCGGAAGCCGAAAACACATCAATCATTTACTATTCTTGACCATTATCAACGGTCGAAACATCAATCTTTCAACTGTTTTGTAATCTGAAAACTCCCTGAAATTAGAAACTGGGACGAATTATATAGCAGATATACATTAACATGTAACATCAATTATATAAATGCATTAAATGTTGTTTTTTAAGTTTTTAAGTTCTTTTTTAATACGATAGTTTCGATCATATTGTTATTGTTATGTTACTCGAAGACGACATGTGCCTATTAAAGATATGGGTATAATTATCTTTGGGATTGTTTTGATGAGTTTTGTTGTTGTAATTATATGTACTTATAAAATCAGAATGACTACAAGACTAATATGATATTATTGAATATTTTGTTACAAAACTAATTACTGTCATGTATAAGAGGAAGAAGATACATGTTTGAATTAAATTTGTAAAATCAACTTTTTGTTAAAAATTATATAAAATTAAAAAAAAGTCAAAGTCTGACTTTGATGATCAACCATTGGTCCAGGTACCATCCCTTAATTTTAAAATTATTGGGGTACTAAAGTCAGGTGTTTATTATTTATAAGGTATCATCCATTAAATAGTTATTTAAGCTTAAGAGTAATAATTATTTAGTGATAGTTTGAATGAAGTGATAGTTTTTTCTCATACAGGGTATATCCTCGAGTTATATTCAGGATAAAGTACTAATTCACGCCAGTAGAAAAAAATACTGATTTTTAGGTTAGGATTCCTAAAATAAGGATATACTTTTAGGAGGTTTGGGAAACCAAATTAAAACTAGAAAATATTCCTGGATAAGGAATTAGATCTATAAATAAAGATGTTACATATGGATTTTTGTGAGATATACACCTTTAAAGCGAAGTTTGTGAGACAATTACTTAATTATAATAAAAGCAAGCTTAACAAAATAATTTAAGGTTATTTAATGTTTAAGGATATTATGAGCATAACAAAGAGGGAATTTCAATAGTTTTCTTGTTCATAATTTAGAGAAGATAATTTCTTTGAATTCTGTTTTTGTGTGTTTCATTCCTAGTTTTCGTCAATTATTTTTCTGAATTCTGCCTCTATAAAAGTAGTAACAAAAGTATATATATCGTACATACCATTTTGAAAACGCAGGATACCAAATACACCCAACTTTTTCGTTTGGCAACCTGTATAGACAAAATTTAATACAATAGCAACTAGACCAGTTCGATGATCATTGACAATTCGTATATAGAGTTTATATCCAACCTCTATTCAATAAGTATTCATATAGACTTAGCGTCCGTGAACCTGATTGTTAAGCAGAGTACTTGGAAGATCTCAAAAATCAATATCCAAGATCAATCTAGTCGTATCCAAATAAACTAATCGGAATTCTGCCAAGTGATTAAACTTGTTATCTATTTTTTATGATATGAATTCTACAAGAAACAAGTATCGTAATCGATTACAAATAAGCGGACATTTCTACTTAGATTTAATACGTACAAACCTGTGTAAATCCAATTATAAAGATAAATAATATAATGCGGAAAAGGAAAAACACAAGACACCAGAAATTTGGTTAATGAGGAAACCACAATAGCAGAAAAATATCGGGACCTCGTCCAGATTGAACACCACACTGTATTAAGCTTCTACAAACACTATCCTACTATTAGACTTCATACTGAAATATAGTTAAAACCGAATCCACCCTCCAAGCGATTCAGTTACAATCGCGCTCCTTATGTCTCTTGAACCTCGCAAGAATCTACGCACTTGATTCCCTTAGCTAACGTTTTTTATAGCCTAAGAGTTGCTTCAGCCGAAGTGAAGACTTTTGATACCAATATGCCTCTAACAAATAAGCCTATTTGATTTTCGTTTAGATCAAATATCAAGGTGTGGAAATATGTTTGCAATAGATAAAGCTAGCAAACCTCACAAATTCTGAACTTACGACTCCTGAAAGAACATCTCTATTTATAATTTTCAAAGACCAAGGCTTGCTTAGAATTCAATCTAAGATAACTTTAGAATCAAGCAGACATTTTAGGTCTTCAAAATACAACGGAACAGTATACCCATAGGTTCGGTTACGGAACCGTGTATAATGACTGTTCGGTTTGGAAAGTTAGCAAAAGAACTAAAAGCTATTTGATGTTCATTTAAACACCTAAAAATTTAATCATGATACAAACACATAAGTGTTTAAGTGATCTGAAAACGCGAGGGTACCAATATACACCACCAACTTTTTCTTAGGTACTTGTATGGACAAACTTAAATATAATTCCGAGAGTTCAACTTAATGAATCTCAATCAAGGAAGAATATTCAAACTTATATCTCTTTCTCTGACAGTCAGAAAGTTTACAGAGGCAAGTCCATGAACCTGATTTGCGGGTGAGAGTACTTGGTGATTCCAAAGATCAATTTCCAAGTATCAATCAAGTCGTATCCAACAACCAAGATGAATGTATCCACTTTGATTGATTAACACACTACCGGTTATATTACAATTATAAAAATAAACAATATAATGTGGAAAAAGAAATAACAAATGTTAGAGCACTGCTTGGTCGAACTCGCAAGCGTTGTTATCTCAAGCTTGTTTGTCAATATTAGTGATCAAAACTATAAGTCTTGATTTCTAGTCTACTTATAGTGATGTCTCAGACTATGATAGATTGTGCAGTTGAGCATTAGACTTCACGACGTTCATCAATTGAAGACGAAGAACTACTTAGGAGAGCTTGTGGAACTTCATCAACAAAAAGTATGTGGAGACTAAAACTCATCTATCACTTGGAAAGTCTATTTCTACTTTATCTCCTATATTGAGACAAAAGTTGTATTACTATATAGTTGTCGATTATACACATTTGAGATTTCGAGCTGAGATTAACTCGCTTACATATTTCTCGAAATATGTGTTGGTAAGCTTTCGCTTCAACCAAGTTCATCTTATATTCTTGACGAAAGTCAAAAGATGATCATGTGAAAATATCCGAGTGACATCTACATGGTTTGTGTGATACAATCATTTGGTGTAGACTTGGAATGTTTCGTAATGATTATTTCAATAACTTGAAAATTGCTTTGATGCTAATAGTGTGTGAAAACGACTATTGTCATCCTCTAAGAAAGTTTCAATGATTGAAATAAGAGTTTAGAACACTTAAACATTATTGGATTATAAACATGTTGTGCACTCTTGCACATATGTATAATCCATGTCCGGGAACCATAGTATGCATACCCGTATGCGTACCTGTTTGTTAGTGAAGTCCGGGAACTTAAGTACACGTACCCGTACGCATACTGGCGTAAGGTTCATGTCCGGAAAATTCTGCTGAGGTTGGTGGTACGTGTACCCGTCCGCATACTGGCGAAACCCAAACTCAGTCCGGGTATTTCAAGTGTGCGTACCCGTTTGCATACTTGAAGGTTAAAGTTCTAAAATCGGTTGTGTACATGAACTAATACATTTATATAATAAGGAATGCAATCTTCGCAAACCATGGCTATAATGTTCATGAATTGATTCGAGTGAATCAAACCGATTTTTCTTTAATTGTGTTCTTGTATACTTCTATGAGAATATAGCAATTGAACAACTCTTTAACTAGTTTCGTTTGAGTCATTTGAACTAGTTATGGTTAAGATGAATAAGGTTGATAAGAGAGTGTTCATATATCTAACCTTGGTTAACTACTGTTGAGCCAACATGGTGTACACGTTTAGGTACGGTTACTCAAACCTAAATGAAGGTACATTTCATTTGTGTATAACAAGCTAAGTTCGATCTAACGGTTGAAACATATTAGCTTGAATCTAATCAGGTTTTCATCTAACGGTGAATATTGAATGCTTTGTTACCAAAGTAACTTAGATTGCAAACCCTGATTTGAAAACTATATAAAGGAGAACTATAGCAACTGAGAAACCTAATCCCCACACCTCCTGTGTGATACTAGTTGTATAAGCTAGAGTCGGTTCTCCTTTAATCTTAGGTTTTCACGAAACCCTGTAGGTTAACGACTTAAAGACTTTATTGGGATTGTGAAGCCAGACCCAACTATTTTTCTTGTAGTTGCGTGTTCTGATCTTGCCATGTTCTATCGTACTGCGTATTATCTTATCTAAGATTTGCTCGAGATTGATTCTCCGATAGGCAAGATAAAAAGTAGTGACAAACATCTTCGTCTCATCGTTTGTGATTCCACAATATCTTGTTTCGCCACCATACGATTAAGATTATTGTGAGGTGAATGATAATACTAGGTTGTTCTTCGCGAATATAAGTACAGTTTATCAATTGCTTCCTGTGCACCTTGATTTATCAAAAGACGGAACAAAACTCGTAGGTATTTCTTTTGAAGACAAATTTATCTATTCCAATAGACTTTTCTGTGTGAGACAGATTTGTTTATCAAGTCTTCGACTTTGGGTCATAACAACTCTTGGTTGTGGGTGAGATCAGTTAAGGAAGTCAAGTTCGTAGTATCATGCTGGGATCAGAGACGTAAGTGTTAGAGCACTGCTCGGTTCAACCCACTAGCGTTGGTATGTCAAGTTAGTTGTCAATTTTAGTTGCCAAAATGCATTCTTGATTTAGCATACTAAAGATAGTTTCAGACTAGATTAGGTCTAAGAAGTTGAATCGAATTTATCCTTAAAGGATGAAGGTTGAAGACTACAAGAAGACATCAACAAGTACTTCATCAACAAAGGTTTGTTATTGATTTCATTTGGATTCTTGTTCAATTCTACCTTTCTAATCTATCAAGATAAATGCTCATTCTATGGAACAATTCCAATGACGGTAAATGTACATTTATGTATATATACTTGAGGTTATTTGATTCATTACCTTGGAGACAATAACCTTTATCCTTATAAAGAATTTCATGATATAGTTAATGAGCTTACGAATTCAACGAGCCAAGAATCACTCAATTCCGAGTTATAACGATGAAGTTATGAGTGATTTATTAAAGTAACAGTTATAAGTGTTGCTGTAACTGTTACAGTTCGTTAGTAGGAAGTAGGAAATACCAATAGGTCCTAGAAATAACATATTAGGATGAGTTTGGTCCAGTTGACTCAGTCAACTGTCTGTTTGGCCCTTTTTGGAAAAATAAATTATAGTTTGGTCCTAAAAGTTATAGTTTGGTCCTAAGGTGACGTTATGGATGATGTAAATGTCATGTGTGGTGACAAAAATATACTTTTGGGACCACATATATAGAAAAAAATCTTTGAAAATATCTTATTTTTATTTTTACTTTCTCTCTCTTCATGTTTTTCAGATCTAGAATCTCTTTGCTCTAGAATTTTCTTTTCCCTGCTGTTATTGAAGATGAACCTTGCTTTTCTTGATCTTCTACTGCGGTTGAAGATAATGAATCTTTATAAAAACGACGATGAACTCGTGATGATGTTTTTTGTTTTTTTGAAGATGAACTCGTGATGATGTTTGAAGACGAACTCGTGATGTTGAAGACGATAGAGGTTTTAGGGTTTGTTTGGTGTTGCTGCTGTTGAAGACGACGAAGATGATGCTTGTGTTGAAATGAAGATGATGAAGATGAAGACGACGATATTGATGTTTGATGTGAAGGATGAACTAATATCAGATCTGAAAAGAATGAACTCGTGTCTTGATGCTCGTGTTGAAGAAGAAGATGACGATCTTGTCTTGCTGCTGGTGTTGAAGATCTTAATTTTTAGATATTTGTCTTGTTGTTGCTGCTATTGAAGACGATGAAGAAGATGAATATTTATGTGTGTTTTCGTCGTTTTTTTAGGTTTTTATATGGAGTTCATTTCTGGAATGAACTCTGTTTTTTTAGGTTTTTATATGGAGTTCATTTCTCTCTATTTTTTTAGGTTTTTATATGGAGTTCATTCCATAAATGAACTCTGTTTTTTTTTAGGTTTTTATATGGAGTTCATTTCTGGAATGAACTCTGGGTTTTTTAGGTTTTTATATGTTCATTTCTGGAATGAACTCTGTTTTTTTAGGTTTTTATATGGAGTTCATTTTCTGGGATGAAATCTGTTTTTTTAGGTTTTTATATGGAGTTCATTTCTGGAATGAACTCTGTTTTTTTTAGGTTTTTATATGGAGTTCCTTTTCTGGAATGAACTATGGTTTTTTTAGGTTTTATATGGAGTTCATTTCTGGAATGAACTCTGTTTTTTAGGTTTTTATATGGAGTTCATTTTCTGGAATGAACTCTGGTTTTTTTAGGTTTTTATATGAAGTTCATTTTCTGGAATGAACTTTGGTTTTTTTAGGTGATTTCTGAAAAAATAAGTAGAAATTAACAGGAGTTCATTTTGAAGAATGAACTGCTACAAAAAAAAGTAGAAATTAACACGGAAGGGTACTTTTGTCCATTTAATATTTTTAAATAATTATGGACCAAACAGTAAAGGCGTTTTCCCAAAGGACCAAACTGACATGGGCCCACCTAAAAAAGGACCAAACGATATTTTTCCCTAGTAGGAGACGATTCATGGACTGCTTGTAACGGTTCACGGACTTGGGCCCAATTACGTGACTAAAAGGCAATTTTGGTCAAATTGGTGATGTTTCCTTATCTTGACAAGATGGCTATTAATCCAAACATATTTGATTACCATATTAAAGTGTTTGTGATAACTTTAAATTCCTTCCTAAGTTAAAATGTGATTTATTCACATAAATACAATATGTGCTAATTAATTGTTTATTTAATTATTTTGGCAAGAGTTGTAACTTAGGAAAGACTCCCAAAATTAGGAGAGTCTTGAAAAAGGAAAATAGCTTTGCTTAGTTTTCAAGCTATGTTTCACTATAAATATAGAGTTTGTGAATGCTACACGTTTTCATCCCCTTTGGAAAATTGGTGTAAGCTTTATAGGTTATTTTCCATGTCTTATGTTCTTTGTGAACAAGAGTGAGATAAAAGTCTTTGTATTGGGGATCACAAAGCCGAGTTGGATTAATCTTCATGATTTATTATACAACTTGTAATATAGGTTTTTCACCTCTTATCTATTCTAAGGTTTTCTCTTCTGATATAAAATCATTCAAGAATTAATGATCATAAACCCTAGGTTTTGATAGATTTCAGTTTCCGATCGTATACGAACACTTGTTAGTCGAAATTGGAGACTAGAAAGAAAAACTTCTATTGAGGCATCTCGTAAAAATCCTTGAGAAGTTTTAAACAAGATATCTCTAGATTTATTCTAGTTGTTCTTGTGGTAGAATAATTAGGTTTATCTTCCTTTATTGAAGAGTATAATAATCTCTAATCTACACGTTTGTTTTGATATTACTTTTACATAGTAATTGTTTTTATCAAAATAAACACAAGATTTCCAAAACCTTGATTCACATCTAAAGGGAAATCAAATCGGTGTTTTGTGCAAACAAAATATCGAATCGTATCAATCGTGTTGTTGTATCTTCTAAATAGAGCCTTGAGTTATGCTAGAAGATTAACGAGAAGAATTCCTAAAGACAATCGGTTTTGTGCTAGGAGTTCTATTTATGCTGAAGAAAGTATTACATCTAGTCTAAATAGGTAGTAGGAATTTGGTGTAACAACTTATAATCAGTGTGTGTTTATTCTGGACTAGGTCCCGGGGTTTTTCTGCATTTGCGGTTTCCTCGTTAACAAATTCTGGTGTCTGTGTTATTTCTTTTCCGCATTATATTGTTTATCTTTATAATTGAAATATCACAGTTTGTGCGTAAGTTCAATCAATTGGGAATCCAACCCTTGGTTGTTGATTAAATTGATTGACACTTGGATATTGGTTTTTGATACCGTCCAAGTTATTTCTTATATTCAATCGGGCTCGCAAGTTCCTATTTGTTTTATTGCGGATTGAATTGAGAAATTGAGATATAACTCTTTAATGTACTTTTCTTAAGATTGAGTCTGACGGTCTAGTTGATTCTCTTGAAAGTATATTGGAGTTAGCCCGTACAGATTGTCAAACGAATTATTGGGTGTGGTTGTTGTACCCCCACTTTTTCAATTGGTATCAGAGCAGGCAAACACACTAAGACCTCATAAGTCTGTGTTTGTAGCAATCTGATTCTATGGACAGAGGTGCTATCTCTATAAACGTACCACCAGCCTTCGATGGCACGAACTACTTATGGTGGAAAATTGCTATGCGAGCTTTTTTCTTCAAGCACGTGATTTTCAATCATGGGTATATGTAGTTAATGGCTATGATGCTCCCCTTGTGGCAGTTGGAGATGTAAACGTTCCCAAGAACATTGGTGAATACAGTCCTGCCAAGATACTTGTTGTAAAGCAAAATTCCGAAGGTTTGAATGCCATCATACATGCCATTACCCCAGATCTTCAGCACCACGTGACTACGTGTAATAAGTCTAAAGATGCTTGGGATATCTTAGAAATCGTATTCGAAGGGAATACCGCAGAGAAAGAAGCAAGGCTTCAATATCTAGCTTCTGACTGGGAAAACCTTCGCATGTCTGATGATGAAACCTTTGATGAGTTTAACCAAAGACTTTCTCAAATAGTTAACTCCTCATTTGCGTTAGGAAGAACTATTTCGGAGAAAGATATTGTGTGCAAAATTCTCAGATCTCTACCATCAAGATACGAGTCTAAGAAACATGCCATTGAAGAATCAAACGATCTTTCTACACTCTCCATAAATACTATTGTTGTAAAGTTAAAGATCTTTGATAATGAACGCGCATCTAGAAAAGAGGTGATTTCTCTTAAAGCTGCAAACAATTCTGAATCCTCTAAGGATAAAACTGGTTCGCCAGATACTAAGGATGTTACTCCACGACAATATAGAAAATTCTTGAGAGATAGGAAAATGAGTTTTTCTAAAGTTACAACACCTCCTAATGATGATGTACAATGCTATAACTTTCGTGGTTACGGGCACTTGTCTTCAGTATGTTCTAGCTGGAGCCGTAGGCAATCAGCATATACTGCAGCTTTGCCTAATCTTGATGATGGTCCTGAATATTATAATCCCCAAGAGCTCGCAGGCGAGGTTGCATTAGCTTCTGAAAAAATTCTTTCGGATACTGATTCTGATTCTGACGAAGAAGTGTTCCATGTGGATCCAATCGCTAATAATCTTCTTAAGGAATGTCATAAAAAAACTCTCGGAAGCTGAAGGCACCATTTTAAGTGAGAGAGTTAAATATGACAGACTTCTTAGTTGGAATAAAGACTTGAAAGACCAACTTGATTCTAGTGGTGCAAGAGATTATCTTAACGAAATACGAAAGCTTAAAGAAGAAATTGCCGAAGGTCGTGATCGGGAAATTATTCTTCAAACAAAGCTAGATAACTTGGAGAACATTGAGATGAACTTGTTATTTGATTCGGAACGAGAAGATCTCAAAGTTCAATGTGAATCATCCAAGAATGATCTAGTTTTTGCACTTGAAAAGGTCAAAAGGTTGGAAGAAGAAAACTCGAGCTTAAAAGAGAGTTTGTCTAGAAATAGCAGCTCCGAAAAATTAACCTCGATATTGGGAGCATGTAGAATTCATCATGATACACGAGGATTGGGCTATGAAGGAATAGACGCTCCTGGTATTTGCAAAGAGGTAAAATTTGTCAAAGCTAAAGATTCTTCTAAACCAAAACCTTCCACGGTTGACAAAAGTGAAGTATCTCTACCAACTGCCGATGACAAAAAGAAGAAATTATGTCAAGCTCGAAAGCAAGCACATACACATTTAGGTAACACTAAACATAAATTTTTCCATTCTACTAAACATTGTTTTTATTGTGGAAAACTAGGTCACTTGCAAAGGAATTGCAGATATCTTAAACGACACAAAACCAGATCTGATTCTGTTAAGATGGCAAGATCTGATGTTCCAAACTGGAGAAAAACTGAGTCTCATAATATCAGTTCTTCTAGTATTCCCTCCAAGAAATTTCACAATTATATTGGGGAGAAAAAGAAATACGTTGCTCCAAAAGTTACTCAGAAATGGGTACCAAAGAAGATCAATAAAGCAACAAGTATTACTAAGAAGGATCTCCCAGACAAGAGTTCTACAAGGGGTAACATCTTAAAAAGGTATGGAACAGTGATTAAAGGTTTCAAGGAAGTTGTTAAATTCCTAGAGTCCGTGCATGATTTTGTTTCGAATACTTGTGGTGAGCAAGATTCTGTTCACCTCAACACAACCTAATTGTGTTGAAAGTGCATCCTCACCAAGAAGCCCAGTAAATGCGGTGAGGATTGCAAAATAATTGTGGCGCACATATTGTGTTTGGTAATTTTTGAATATGTGGAACAATTTATTGTTTCAAGCTGAGTCTAACTCGCTTACATATTTCTCGAAATATGTGTTGGTAAGCCTTCGCTTTAGCCAAGTTTATCTTTACCTAGTGACAAAAGTCATGTTATGTTTCAATCACTTTGAAAATTGCTCTGACGAAAAATGGTTTGTGAATAACAACTATATAACGTCCTCTGAGAATGTTTCAATGATTGAAATGAGAGTTTAGACTATGTAACCATTAGAGGATGTAAGCATTGTTGTGGAAACACATATATGTATAAGTCCTTATTGCTTGAATCGAAGTTTGCGAACCTTGTTGATCAAGTGAAACCGGAGTAGTGCGTGAGCTAAGCCCGCGAACTCATTCCGCGAACCCAGTCCGCAAACTGGCGAAGTTCTCAAACCCGAGAATTTCTGCTGGAGTTTGTGAACTCCATCCGGGAACTTAAGTCCGCAAACCCAGTCCGCGAACTTGAGTAGGTTATATCTAAAAACGATATTTGTGAACTTATCTTTATAAACTAAGGAATGCAATTCCAAACCGTGGCTATATAGTTCATGAACCGATTCGTGTGAATCAAATCGTTTTTGCTTCAACTGTGTCTTGTGTAGTACATAATATTTCCTTGCAATTGAACAACTCTCTAACTAGTTCATTTGAGTCATTTGAACTAGTTATGGTGAAGAAGAATATGGTTGAATACCACGCGTATGATTCTTAGTTACCTAACTTGATGTGTGATTAAAATTCTTATGTATAACAGGTTAGAAGCAATAATCAATGCCATTGGATGTTGGTTTTTATTGTCAAAGAATATTTTTCATACTCTTATGGTAACCATTCTTGGTGTAAATCCTTTTGGAAAAGGTTATTCTTCCCTCTAAGCATATCAATTCTTGTTTATACAAGTGTGTATCTTAGAAAAGATGATCACAATACATGATTTTCATGATTATATATTGTGTATTGTTACCATGAGATAGTTCTATTATTTCTAGTAACACGATCTCATGAGAGACTTTCAATGGTTGGTTCTTAACTCGTATCTCCTTGTAGGGTTTCTAAAATCCAATAAATCCTTATCTCTGGTATAATGTCACTCTTGTTGTTCTTTCGGGAATGACATCTTATGGGGAAGAGTTCTTAATTAAACTCGTGCTTAATTGCTATATATTGAGGGGAGAAGCGGTTGTGGAACATGTAGGGGTTAACTTGTATCTTAATAAACTCCTTGATGAAGACATTAAGTTTCGACTATGTGATATCATCTAAATAAGTTGATATGTTTTCCTTTGGTCAAGAAGTTCCTCTATGAAAATTTCATTATGATCCCACTAGTTTTTCGCACCTTTGCCAATTTATATTGACAAAAAGGGGGAGAATTATTGTAGTTCACACTACATATACATATGGTTTACGGATCATTATGTAAGGGGAAGTGGTTTTCATGTCGAGATGAAGTATTGACTAAGGGGGAGTGATACATATCACCGTAGTATTATTGTCAAAGTTGCGATACAATTGAACTTTGATGTTGTGTAATAATACTATGATGAATCTTCAACAAGTACAGGATGAGCACACTCATAGTTGAAGAACCAAAGAAATCAAGCATGTAGGATTTTGGTTTTGTCAAGTACAATCCATATGTAAAATGGTTTTGTCACTAGAATTGACGAAGGGGGAGATTGTTAGAGAACTGCTCGGTTGAACCCACTAGCGTTGGTATGTCAGGTTAGTTGTCAATTTTAGTTGCCAAAATGCATTCTTTAGTTAGCATACTAAAGATAGTTTCGGACTAGATTAGGTCTAAGAAGTTGAATCGAAGCTATCCTTAAAGGATGAAGATTGAAGATTGAAGACTACAAGAAGACATCAACAAGTACTTCATCAACAAAGGTTTGTGATTGATTTTATTTGGATTCTTGTTCAATTCTACCTTTCTAATCTATCAAGATAAATGCTCACTCTATGGAACAATTCCAATGACGGTAAATGTACATTTATGTATATATACTTGAGATTATTTGATTCATTACCTTGGAGACAATAACCTTTATCCTTATAAAGAATTTCATGATATAGTGAATGAGCTTACGAATTAAACGAGCCAAGAATAACTCAATTCCGAGTTATAACGATGAAGTTATGAGTGACTTATTAAAGTAACAGTTATAAGTGTTGCTGTAACTGTTACAGTTCGTTAGTAGGAAACAATCCATGGACTGCTTGTAACGGTTCACGGACTTGGGCCCAATTAAGTGACTAAAAGGAAATTTTGGTCAAATTGGTGATGTTTCCTTATCTAGGCAAGATGGCTATTAATCCAAACATATTTGATTACCATATTAAAGTCTTTGTGATAACTTTAAATTCCTTCCTAAGTTAAAATGTGATTTATTCACATAAATACAACCTGTGCTAATTAATTAATTATTTAATTATTTTGGCAAGAGTTGTAACTTAGGAAAGACTCCCAAAATTAGGAGAGTCTTGAAAAAGGAAAATAGCTTTGCTTAGTTTTCAAGTTATGTTTCACTATAAATATAGAGTTTGTGAATGCTACACGTTTTCATCCCCTTTGGAAAATTGGTGTAAGCTTTATAGATTGTTTTCCATGTCTTATGTTCTTTGTGAACAAGAGTGAGATAAAAGTATTTGTATTGGGGATCACAAAGCCGAGTTGGATTAATCTTCGTGATTGATTATACAACTTGTAATCTAGGTTTTTCACCTCTTATCTATTCTAA
Organism: Papaver somniferum; assembly: GCF_003573695.1. NCBI lineage: Eukaryota > Viridiplantae > Streptophyta > Magnoliopsida > Ranunculales > Papaveraceae > Papaver > Papaver somniferum. The sequence goes on from NC_039358.1 coordinate 139,248,400, forward strand.
GGTTTTCTCTTCTGATATAAAACTATTCAAGAGTTAATGATCATAAACCCTAGGTTTTGATAGATTTCAGTTTCCGATCGTATACCAACACTTGTTAGTCGAAATTGGAGACTAGAAAGAAAAAATTCTATTGAGGCATCTCGTAAAAATCCTTGAGAAGTTTTAAACAAGATATCTCTAGATTTATTCTAGTTGTTCTTGTGGTAAAATAATTAGGTTTCTCTTCCTTTATTGAAGAGTATAATAATCCCTAATCTACACGTTTGTTTTGATGTTACTTTTACATAGTAATTGTTTTTATCAAAATAAACACAAGATTTCAAAAATCTTGATTCACATCTAAAGGGAAATCAAACCGGTGTTTTGTGCAAAAAAAATATCGAATCGTATCAATCGTGTTGTTGTATATTCTAAAGAGAGCCTTGGTTTCTTCTAGAATATTAACGAGAAGACTTCCTAAAGACAAACGGTTTTGTGCTAGGAGTTATATTTGTGCTGAAGAAGGTATTACATCTAGTCCGAATAGGTAGTAGGAATTTGGTGTAACAGCTTATAATCAGTGTGTGTTTATTCTGGACTAGGTTCCGGGGTTTTTCTGCATTTGCGGTTTCATCGTTAACAAATTTCTGGTGTCTGTGTTATTTCTTTTCTGCATTATATTGTTTATCTTTATAATTGAAATATCACAGGTTGTGCGTAAGTTCAATCAATTGGGAATCCAACCCTTGGTTGTTGATTAAATTGATCGACACTTGGATATTGGTTTTTGGTACCGTCCAAGTTATTTCTTATATTCAATCGGGCTCGCAATTTCCTATTTGTTTGATTGCGGATTGAATTGAGAAATTGAGATATAACTCTTTGATGTGCTTTTCTTAAGATTGAGTCTGACGGTCTAGTTGATTCTCTTGAAAGTATATTGGAGTTAGTCCATACATATTGCCAAACAAATTATTGGGTGTGGTTGTTGTACCCCCACTTTTTCAGTAAGGAGCACGACTGTACCTTGAATCAGTGTGAAATTGATTACGGTTCAACTACATTCCAGTCCGAAGTTCATTGGTAGTAGGCTAGTGTATGTAGCGGCTTCATACATTGTGGTGTTCAAAGATGGACTAGGTTCCGGGCTTTTTTGCATTTGCGGTTTTCCTCGTTAACAAAATTCTAGTGTCTGTGTTATTTCTTTTCCGCATTATATTTTGTTATATAATTGAAATATCACAGGTTATGCGTTGAATCGATCAATTGGTAAATCTAACCTTTGTTTGTTGATTGAAATTGACCGATCCTCGAACATTGGTCTTTGGTACCGTTCAAGTTACTTCTACTATATTCAATCGCGCTCGCAAATTCCTATTTCCTGATTGCGGATTGAATTGAGAGATAGAGATATAAAACTCTTTGATATAATTTTCTCTATATTGATTCTGATTGTCTAGTTGATTCTTTTGAAAGTATGTTGGAGTTTGTCTATTCATATTGCCAAACGAAATATTCGGTGTAGTTGTTAGCCGCTTTTCAACAAAGATACCAAAAGTTTAGTTAACGAGGAAACCGCAAATGCAAAAAAAAAAAACCAGGACCTAGTCCAGATTGAACACCAAACTGTATTAAGCCGTTACAAACACTATTCTACTGCCAATTGACTTCGGAATAGAATGTAGTTGAGATCGAATTAAACCCTCACAGCAATTCAGTTATAGTCGCGCTCCTTATGCCTCCTAAATCCCAGCAGGACTCCATGCAATTGATTCCCCTAGCTGACATAACACCAACTAAGAGTTACTTCAACTCAATTGAAGACTTTAAACCAATATGCCTCCCAAAGATAAGCCTATATGTGTGATTTCCTTTTTGATCGTAGATCAAGGTGATGGAAATCGATAGCAATAGACAAAGTATAGCTAACCTCAAGATCCGTACTTATGCAAACCGAAGTGCAACCTAGATTATTACTCATCTCACAAGTATTCCACTTGTGGAATCAACAAAGTCTGAGACGAAGAGAACTTTAATGACTTTTATCTATCTTGTTTAAGTGAGCATCTCAACAATCGAACAAGATCGGGATACTCGAGCTATCATAAAAACAATAGCTGGACCTGGCTTCACGAATCCCTATGAAGTCTTTGTAGTCACTAGACCCTAAAAGGGTTTTAGGAAGAGGATGACTCTAGTTACAACTAGGATACACCAAGAAAACTAGTGTCGGGATTCAAAGATACTAGTCTTTTGAGATTCCCTTATGTAGACATTCAAAGCATAGGTTGCTTTAGGTTTAAGCTAAGATAGCTTTGGAACCAAGCAAAAAATATCTACCGTTAGATGGATCTTTGAATCTGATTAACATAATCAAGATATACACTCTGGTTAGGATGAACCACGACAGAACCATGTATAAGGACCACGCTTATGAATGGTTAGCTGAAGCTAGCCAAGTGAACTATAAGCTTGAGCATTTTCATAAACACTTAAGACTTAACTCGAAACACAATAATGTGATCAAATATGTGTATGGTATTTTTTTAGAGTTTATTCAAATGTTAATTATCTCGGAGAAATAATTTTATGTGCATATGAATTTAATCGACATGGTAAGTAGGCATACAGGGTACAATTACTTAACCCGTTAGTGAACAATTATGTCATGTTTGTGTACTGGTATGTAAACCTTAAGACATAACCGAGTTCCGGAGTTCACATAACTTTTTCGGTATGCGTACTGGTATGGGTACCATTTAAACATAACCAAGTTCCATAGTCCACGAAACTTTTGTGGTATGCGTACTGGTATGGATATCATTTAAACATAACCACGCTCCAGAGTCCACAAGACTTTACTGGTATGTGTACCGGTATGGATACCACACTGGTTCCGTAACTAATAGTTCTTTTCTAGTACGCGTACTGGTTTGCGTACCGATCTGGTTCACGAGTTCACAGACTTTTAAAGGTGTGCATACTAATATGCGTACCAAAAATATGTTTGTCGACATATAACTACTCCGTTACGTGTACTGAATATATGTATTACGGCTTCAGACTTATAACAGTTCTCCCAGTTTGTAAAACTGGTATATACACTGTCTTGTATCCGAAATTATAGTAGTTCTATATTTTTCTCTAAATCGATTCGAAATATTCCCGAATAGCATCAACAATACATATCACTGTTCCAGGCTATTTTCGAATGATAATTCTTGAATCATGATTTTGATTGCAAACAATAAATTGTCCTTAACAGAAATTCATCAAGTATGAATTCATTAATCTTAGTCATATTTCGAGAACTAATTACAAGATGAATCTTGACTCGAAATTCTTGATATGCTTATGATAGTCTAGTTAGTTATGCGACATCGTCTCATAGATAGAAAGATGAATATAACTTGAAAAATAGGTGGTTCAGTCTTCACTTACCTTTTGTTGAAGAAGTTCTCTAAAAGCTTCGGTTGACCTTTGCCTTCAAATGGTAGAACACAATGATGACTACCGTGATGTCTGTTTCTTAACAACACTTACATCCTAATCCGAGACTTAACTAATTGTAGATTAGAAATCAAGATATAGTTTTGACAGCTAAATTTGACAACAAACTTGAGATAGCAACACTTGTGAGTTCGACCGACCAATGCTCTAACATGATCAATGGAGTTTTAGAAGTGTTTAAGAGAGTTCTAGCAACGGTAAACATATTAAAATAATAAGTCTTTAAGCATATACTGAATATTGTTGGGACAGTTGGTACAACGGTTCATGAACCGCAGGGATTGTTCACGAGTCAGGGTGCTATGGTTCGTGAACCAGGTTCGCCAACCCTACTACACTACCGAACTCAGGTGACCATAGTTTGTGAATTGGGTTCGCCAACTGCTAGCTTATTTATCCAACTTAACATTCGGTTCATTACGGTTCGCCAACCGGGTTCGTGAACTGTAACCAACCGAACTTGCAGTTTGCGAACTGGTTCTCCAACCTTCCAGTACTTCTGTAACTCAGGTATCTATGGTTTGCGAACGTGTTCGCCAACCTACCCTGAGTAGAAATATCAGTAATTGAACAACTCTTTAACTAGTTTCATTTGAGTCATTTGAACTAGTTATGGTTGAGATGAATAAGGTTGATATGAGAGTAATCATATGGCTAACCTCGGTTAACTATCTGTGAACCAACATGGTGTGCATGTTTAGGTACGGTTACATAAACCTAAATGAGGGTACATTTCATTTGTGTGTAACAAGCTAAGTTCGGTCTAACGGTTGAAAGATATTATCTTGGTTGAATCAGGTTTTTCATCTAACGGTGAATATGGAATGCTTTGTTACCAAGGTAACTTGGATTGCAAACCCTGATTTGAAAACTTTATAAAGAAGAACTCTAGCAACTGGGAAACCTAATCCCCACACCTCTTGTGTGTTACTAGTTGCATAACTGGAGTCGATTCTCCTTTAACCTTAGGTTTCTTCTCGAGACCCTGTGGGTTAACGACTTGAAGACTTCATTGGGATTGTGAAGCTAGACCCAACTATTATCTTTGTAGTTGCGTAATCTGATCTTGTTATTTCTATCCTGTTGAGTGCAATTGAAATAATTGGCTCGAGATTTTATATCTCCGATAGGCAAGATAGAAAAGTAATCATAAACACCTTCGTCTCATCGTTTGTGATTCCAAAATAACTTGTTTCGCTAGTCGATTAAGTTTATTGTGAGGTGATTGATAATTCTAGGCTGTTCTTCGGGAATATAAGTCTGGGTTATCAATTGGTTCCTGTTCACCTTGATTTAACAAAAGACAGAACAAAAAATCTTGGGTATTTTTGTGGGAGACAGATTTACTCAATCATATAGACTTTTATGTGTGAGACAGATTTGTCTATCAAGTCTTCGACTTTTGGTCGTAGCAACTCTTGGTTGTGGGTGAGATTAACTAAGGGAATCAAGTGCGTAGTATCCTGCTGGGATCAGAGACGTAAGGAGCGCAACTGTACCTTGAATCAGTGTGAGATTGATTAGGGTTCAACTACAGTCCAGTTTGAAGTTAATTGGTAGTAGGTTAGTGTCTGTAGCGGCTTAATACAGTGTGGTGTTCAATCTGGACTAGGTCCCTGGGTTTTTCTGCATTTGTGGTTTCCTCGTTAACAAAATTCTGGTGTCTGTGTTATTTCTTTTCCGCATTATATTTTTTTATATAATTGAAATATCACAGGTTGTGCGTTAAGATCCATCAATTAAAAAAATCCAACCTTGGGTTGTTGATTTACATTGATTGACACTTGAACATTGGTCTTTGGTACCGTTCAAGTTACTCTTCTTATTCAATCGGGATCGCAGATTTCTATTTGTTGATTGCGGATTGAATTAAGAGTTAGAGATATTAAACTCTTTGATATGCTTTACTCTAGATTGAGTCTGACTGTCTAGATGATTCTCTAGAAAGTATATTGAAGTAAGTCCTCTCAGATTGCCAAACGAATTGTTGGTTGTGGTTGTTAGACCCCCGCATTTTCGTATATAACAAAACCGAAACTATATAAATTTTCTGAAAGAGACCAACATTCCCAGCAAGTTCAGTGGCTCCAGCCCTCGAAGCTTTTCGAAAACTATCAAGTAAATAAGCGAGGGTGGTGGTTCCCCAAGCATACTTTTTGGTATCCTGGAGATCTTTTAGCCATTGTAGATAGTGAGCATTTACTCGATTCCCCGAGTTATCAGGAAAGAATATGGTACCAAGAGAATACAATAGGTACGCGGTGGTTCTACGACGATCTCTTGTTTCATCTATCACCTCCTTACGTACTACTTCAGCATCAAGTGTTCCTCCAAACATATCTTTCAGATTCTTCAACAATATCTTTTTGACAGGTATAGCTGCACCTTCTCTTGCTTTATTTGTTTTATCTCCACCATCCCACTTAAACTGTTCCTCCGTCTCAGCTGGCTCCCATCCAAGTGTGTCTTTGATAAGGGCATAAAGATTTGTCCAACTCATATTGTTGTCAAAACCTTCAGAAACAACTTTTCCTTCAATGTTTAAGTCCAAGATTTGTTTCACATCGCCCGACATTATTGTCATCTCACCGAATGGAGATGAAAAGTATCGGTTTCTAGCCAATATCGCTTTCTAAAGGCACTGGCAACAATAGAATCAAATTCATGCTGATGGTATCGAATTCCACTACCTAACCCTGTATCCAATACAAGATCACAAACCGCTTTACATTCTTCACCTAACGACCAATGAGCAGCCTTTTGATGTTTCATTTTCTTTACCGCAATTTCATGATCCTATAAAGAACGTATAGACAACAAATTTGTTAAATTTATAAATTATACCAAATAATTAATATATCAAGTTGAACAAAATCATGCAAAATAAGTGAAATTTTGAGATTATTACCCTGCTTTCGCAAACCTTAGCATCCCATGAATGTGGATAACCAAATAAGACCTTGGATTGATCAGGCGTCTACCATTCTTCTTCTTAGGCAACAACAAGTCTTTTACTTTAGGAATATGCTTGCCTTTTGGTGAAGGTTTCTTCCTCGGCCTCTTTTCCTTCACTTGAGGTTGAGGTGTAGTTTCAGGTGAAGCAACAACAACTTGTTTCCTTTTGCCTTCAACAACAAATTCTTTTTCTTCTTCATCATCAAATTCTTGTTCATTTGGTGTATCCCTAATCACAAGTGTAACTTCCGATATCACCGGTAGTTCAAATTGATCCCCTTCAATTTCTAGATCTTGGAAAACATTATCTTCCTCTTGAGGTGCTTCAGGACATCTTGATCTACTTTCTTCAATCATATCCTTCTTCTTCTTAGCATCCTTGTGGAGACCTCTATAATCTACCCCACAATGAATTTCATGGCGAGGTGTAGGAGTATCTTTTGGCGTTAAATCATTTCCTCTCTTCTTTTTAGCCTTTACTCTATCAGGTTTCCTGCAAATTACAAGAAATTCCACTTATATAATCAGTATTTATGGATTAGTAAACACAAGCCAATCTATAAAAAAAATAATTTATGTTCTGGATAAATTACGGCTAGGTTATCCTAGAGAAAAACAAATCGTAAAATATATTACGGTTGGCTAAAAAAATCGAACCTAGCTGTAAGAGGTTACAGTTGGAAAAATATTGCATTTTCCTAGCCATAATCAAACATGCAGTTTTCTTAAAAGTTACAGGAAGAATTACGGTTAGCTTTTCCTATAGATAAACAAACCGTAACCAATTACGGTTGGCAAAATCAGTCAATTACCTAGCCGTAAAACAACATGCAAATCAAATTTTATGGTTTGAATTCATCCAAACCTAGCCGTAAGTTCTTCATAAACTAAAGTTACGGTTAGAAAAGCAGTACTGAACCTAGCCGTAACACTAGCAGAAACGTTACTGAAACCCTAATTTTACTTCAATTCATTCAATCTAACCTATTTTAAGCACAAAAACGAGTAAACAAAGATGAGTTTGTTCGATTATACCTAACATACACCATGGGTTGTTGTTGAGGAGTTTAGAATTCTGATTCTTCAGTTGCTTGAATTAGTTGTTGAGGATGAAGATTTTAGTCAGGTGGTTGATTGAGATGCTGATTCCCATCACTGGAATCAATTTGCTTCTTCCTCATCTTTAGTAGAGATTTCAATCCGACGATGTTGAGTTTTTACCGCCGATTAATCGAAAATGATGAACTGAATTGAAGTTGAATTGAATTTGAAGTTACTGTGGAGGAAAGGAAGAGAAGATGAGCAGTCTTTTTCTTGAATTAAAATAGAAAAGATTAGGTTTTTAAGTTTTTATTTTAGTGAAAGGGTAATCTAGACATTTTGTTTTGTATTAGGATATCCCATAACCACTTTTTTGGACACTAAGAATTCAAGTGAAGCCCCTTTATTGGAGTGTGACGCCCAATAATAGCTATCCTCTGTAATCATTATCATTAACGTGGGACCTATATGTATTGGTGTAACTTAAGTGTGAAAATAATTTAGATCTTCTTCTCATGATAATTACTTTTTTACGTTATCAAATTCCCTTATGACGCTGATGAAAAATTTGAATTTCAGATTTCAGACACAAACAAAAAAAGGCCGTTTATCCGTATATTAAATCATTAAATAGCTCGTAGTTAAGTACAGTCACTCGAAAGAAAAATCGCTTCATTTCAAAATTTGAAATTTCTCTTCAGTTTTTCCAAAAGATGGGTTCGATGAAACCCTCAAATCGATATCCAGTTACCACCGATTCTCGAACATCAGCATCTTCTCAAGTATCTGATCCATCTTCATCTACAGATAGATTCAAAAACCCTAACAACAACAAATCGTTCCTCAAACATTTCACTGGAAAATCAAGTACTCGAAAATCACCAGATCTAATTTCACCAGCCTCAAATTTCTCTTCAAAAGCGTTGGTTAAACCTAAAGTTAATGATTTGGTGGGGTATACTAACAAGGTTAAGCCTCAAGATCAGAATTTGAGCTCATTAGTAAAGAAATTTATGGATAAAAGGTCTTCGAAACTGAATTCGCAGCAGAAGACAACACCTTTGGTTATTCCAGCTGATGTTATTGCTGAAGATTTGAAGAAAACAGCTGCGGCTAAAGGTTCCAAGTTTTCGACTTTTCAAAGGAAATTGTTTCAAAAAGGAAGTTCAGGTGGGTCGGAGAAAAAGGCGTTGACGGAAGTGAAGACGAATACAAGAACGTTAGCTATGGTGTTGAGGAGTGAGAGGGAGTTGTTGAATCAGAGTAAGGAATTTGAGGGGGTGATTACTGAGCTTAAGCTGATTATTGAGGGGAAGAATAGAGAGGTAATTTGAACTTTACTTTCATTTATTTCCTTATTATTGTGTTACAAATTTTGATTTGGAAAAATGGGTTTTTGAGAAAGTAAAGCCGAATGCTTTGCTATTTTAGTAAATTCAATTCACTGTTAAATGAATGTGCACAAATGGATAATATGCCTACTACACTCTGCTTTTGAATAATGTGATTAAGATCTCTTATCCAAAAATAAGAAACTGTTTATATATAAGTTGTTGTCGTTTCATCTTTGGTAAGTGAAGATAATAGAGCATTTAAATAGAAAGGAAATGCTGAATTTGCTTGGCTGCCCATGCCATGGTAAGATACTTAAACAAATAACTAGGTGTACCACTTGCTGTAGCAGGATGTAGGTGCATTGGCCTTGTGAGCTAGGCATCTGCTGCCTAATTTTCCTATCTATAAGAAAAAAAATACAGAAATTCCAGAGTCTGACAAGTCTTTAAACAAAATATTTATGTGCTTGATGATTGGTCTTGTCTGCTAAGTCAAGGTGTTAGTTTTGTCCTTTAGACAGTCTCCCTAGGCTGTGGATAGAGATTTTGGTCCATTTTAGTGCTTCCGAAGCTCCAGTAGCTTCCACTTCATCCGGTTGCTGATCCTTCTGCCTGAACAGATTTGCTCCTCAGAAGCAACCCAGAGAAGCTCTTAGTATTAAACCAAACTTGCCTCATTTGTTTGCTTACAGTATGACCCGTTATAGCTAATTTGTGAGATCCCATTGGCTGTTTTATCTTGCTTCTACGTCCTAGTTTGTTACTATTTGGTCTATGGTTGGATTACATTTGTGAACAGACATATAATAAGTAGCCAAAAAGAGTCTGGAGCATCTAGCTTTATCAATTATAATAGCAGAACGAGCATTCCAAGGTCCCAATAGGTCCTGGTGCAACTTGCTTTCCTAGATGGTATGCAGATGGAATTTTTGTTTTGTGCTGCTTTGGAACTCGTTTGATGTATAATGTAGATTGGGTTAGGGTGAAGGAATGACCTGAAAAATTCTGTCATGTTTTTTTTTTTTTTAATAGGTGGAGAAGTTGAAGGATTTGTGCTTGAATCAAAGGGAAGAGATAAAGGCATTAAAAACTGCTATTCTATTCCCTGATGTCATGAATTCGCAACTTCAAGATATTTTAGACAAGCAAGGGTCGGAGTTGAAACAGGCAAAACAAGTTATTCCCACTTTACAGCGACAGGTTACTTCTCTTACAGGCCAATTGCAATGTCTTGCAAATGGTCTTGCTGAGGTACATATTCTATATCCTTCTGCAATTGGTGTTCCTTGATTACTGACATTCCTTGATGTTGCTTGATTACTGGCATGAGAATGGGTTTACCTATTAGATGAGAATACATAGTTTATACTGAAATTTCTTATTCAGTTATTTAAAAACTGAGTACATTTCACTGCTGAAGGAATCTTCTAATAGATATAATCCTTATTACATATGATATGCACCTTCAAGCTCTATTTTGTCACATCTGTAGAGAACCACCCTAAGTAATGACTGCTGATCAGTTATGTCAGAGAAACTCCTTTGATGCCCAATTTTCAAATGGCATACTGTTCATTTTAAATTGTCAAGCTAGTTTAAGATAACCATGTAACCACTAAGAGGAGGTTCACAACAAAATATTTACAGACATGCTACTGCAGGACTTGACCATCTCTGGTTAACATAGTTTAACTGTACAGATTGCAAAAGTTTTAAGATCAGTTCATAGTTTGGATTACTCACGACTTCCTGAATTGCAGGTCAAGGCAGACAAATACTCTGTCAGGGGATGTTATGAAGGCAATCTAAGTTCTCCTAGAACACCAGCATTTGATCTAGACGCCACCAATTCTTTGGTAAGCAGATGCACATTTGATGAAACTTCAAGAGTAATAAAATTAGTAGTACATGGATTGTTTTCTTGTCAAATGGCTTCTAAGCTCAAATGTGTCAGAAATATGCTACACGTATGGTAATAATAGCCTAATAGGTAACTTGGAGGCAACACTAAATGATAGATACCAATGGCCAGCTGCTCAATCCCATTTGATGTGAGAATTCTAATGGTTCTTGCCACCCTATCAAGTTAATCGGTAAGTGATAGGTAAGTCTGAGGCAACTCATGGGTGGAGATTGGCCATTGGTTGCTCATGACCAAACCCATTTGACAACTTATTCCTGAACCTGGTACCATGGTTCTTATTCAAATTCAAAAGACTTGTGATGTCTATAATGATTTTTGCCATCCTATCGGGTTAATTGGTAACTAGATTGCACAAACTGTTTGATCTTGGAAGACCCACCAGCCCAGCATTGTATTGATAGGCTATAAGTTTCTTATTTGTGCACAAACTCAGGAGTTCACCAAATAATAGGATTACGCTGTATCACCTCAATTCTTGATCAGTGTTTGATTGTTGTTTCAAACAATATTTTCAGGAGTACAGTTCTGAGGATGGAGCAAGCCCTAGTAGTCCAGATAATATGTTGCACAAAGATTTCAATCCCTGCTCAGATGACATGCTTCTCAAGGATTTGAACCCCTGCTTGACCCCTTGCTTCGCCAAGTCAAAGGTACCAACTTGCCCGTGTTTTCCTTTCTTGATTGACCACTCGATTTGTTTACCAAATATTATGCCACCCGGATTGCTACATTTCCCTCTACTTTACAAAGTGTAACTGTTTGTAATTCTAAATATTGTTAGGAATTTGATGAGATGATGGCATACGATTCTCCAAATGAGGAAGGTTTGTTTGGCAGCGACACCAAAATGAGCAAAGAGAGTGATTTTGATTCTCAAGATGGAATTTTTTCCAAGAGTTCTGACCACTGGGGAAGACCAAGTCTAGGAGCCACTTATGCTCGGGCAACTCGTAGGTCAGAGGAGAACAAATGCACTTATGGAAGGCCACTGCATCATAAGCTATTTTAAAGAAAAATCAGTTTATGTAATCTTAGTTAAGCTCAGTCAGTTCTATTAATTTTCCACTCAGTTTATGCAGAACTCCAGTCCTTTTTTGCCTTGAAAAAGAATAGAAAAATCTAAACATAAATGTTCCATGTACGTAGTTTTCCGATCATAGAATAAAACATCCATGTATTTAGTTAGTTCACTTTTATTTTCTTTTTTTATCTAGAAATCAAGTGTTGTGCATTGGTTTTTCATCCTGGGCTTTAAACGCTCTTGGTCTATTTCATTTCCACCACCAAACAAGTTAATTTTCTTCATTTCTAGACAGTATAAGCTTTCCTGTTCTTCTCTTTGGACTAGAAGAAGCAATCCGAATTTAAGCTGGTAAGCCCCTTCTACCGAAAAATGGATTCTCCGACACCTCTAGCATCAAATTGAAAAGGTCTAAGAGTCCTCTAAAGGAATCAATAAACCATGTATTGGCAATTCGTTTTTGAACGGATCGAAACGAGGTTGTGGCAGGCACAATTAATCCAAGCTCATGTCTGGCTGTCATTGAGAGAGACCTCCCCAGTTTCTAGTCAAGGAAGAGTAAAAAATCTTGGAACAAGATGGTAACTTCTGTCTCCCTCTAGATCTGTACAAGAACAAGATAACAAATAAGACAGTTGCTTGAAATATCGAGACCAAGGACAATCTTTCAATCAAATACCTACAATCTATTCGCAGCTAAATTAAATTTCATAAGATGCTAAAAACCACTCCTTGTATATTCCATGTCCTATCACTCCAAGCTAAATAGAGTTGTTGGGGAGAGAGTGCATCTATCACACTGCTGCTATCTTGTTTAACCAAAAACTCTGACCTGTGGTATCTGGTCTCTTATCAACGTTCTTTTGTTTTACTTTTTTATCTACTTGTTTTTTTCTTTGTTTGTTTTTGTTCCCTCATCTTTTATGTAATGAGCAAGTAGGAAGACTGAAATTAAGAAAGATCCTTGTAACAATGTATGCATTTCTTCTGTTCTTTTCCATTTGACTTGGAACATAATCTTTGTTTAATCTCCTTGACTTATGTTCTAGGATTTTTATTAATAAAATTGTCTTTCTCATTTCATCAGTCATGTTCTTGTGTTCTAATGAAATAAGTGCATTACATTTATAAGTTCTTTTCATCTATCTGTCTCTAATGCCATGAGGGATTGGAACCAAAAGTTAACTTTGCCTCTTGTACAGTTGTGTACCTCAAGTCCATCAGAAAGAAGAAAACAACCAATAATTGTGATTCCTTGTGTATGAATGTACTTGCTCCCCCGTCTTAATTTCATGAATGAATCCTTTTTTTCTTTAGAAACGTAGTAATATTATAGGAATTGCAACGGAAAATATGCACGTGACACTAAAAAATTGTTTAGTCATCTAAAAATTAGAAGGCTATTATTGGGGCGTCACATTCCATTAGAAAGGCGTCACCTAATAGGACAAAAACGGGTCACCTAGAAGTAATATCAAAAACCCCTTATCTCAAATAATTTTGTAATGACCGAACAACTCTTTAGTTAATTTTAATTTTATTAGATAATAATTAATTTTAGGGTTGGAATCAATCCAAACCTGGACGTAAAACCAATTTCTACGGTTGGAAACTTGGAATCAACCCAAACCTGGACGTAAAATCAATTTCTATGGTTGGAATTAAAAGGAACCTGGACATAAAATTGAAATTTACGGCTAGGTTGACGAAAGGAAAATTCAGTAAACTAAACCTAGACATAAAATTGAAAATTACGGTTGGAATTCAACTAAACCTAGACGTAATACAACACGCAAATCAAAGTTTACGGCTGAATTGAACTAAACCTAAGTTTACGGTTGAATTGAACTAAACCTAGACGTAAGTTCTTCAAAAACTAAATTACGGTTGAAAAATCTAGTAACGTACCCAGACGTAACACTAGCAAAAAGTAACTAAAACCCTAATTTTACTTCGATTTCATTCAATCTAACCTATTTTAAGCACAAAAACAAGTAAACAAACATGGGTATGTTCGATTGTTACCTTACATACATTATGGGTTTGTTCGATGAAATGAATTCAAATGGATTTACGATGAAAAGGATGAAGATAAAGAGGAGAGGAAGAAGAAGAGCAATTGAAATGTTAAGAATGAAGAATAGAAATTAGGTTTTGTTTCTGTTTTTAATTGAAGGGTAGTTTGGACAGTTGCTATTGAATCAAAAGTACCTCATAACCAGATTTTTGGTCACTAAATATCCAAGTGAAGCCCCTCTATTGGATGGTGACGCCCCAATAATAGCCTTCAAACATTAACTGGTTGATAAAAATTACCATATAACCCATCATCCGCCTACGAGACCAAATTGCTTTGGTGGAAATTGAATAAATGCCGCTCCTTTTCATGGGTCTTCACAAATACCCCTAAGGAGTGTATTTTAAGTTTTTAGAGTATAGTTTTTGGCACGTCTAAAATTATATTAAGTCAATTGAGGTTGGGTTGACGTTTTCACGCGTCAAAAACATGCCGGTTCATTTTCATTACCGAAAAAAATACTAGTTCGTTTTTATTATCCACTTAAAATATATCCCTTAAAGATATTTTTATAAAAAAAAAGAAAAAGAAGGGATATGCAGATAATCCTCCATTTGCTTTGTGACCCAATGCTGCATTATGAGTTGTGAATCAAAATGTATCCTTCGTGCAGAGTTGTAGTTTATCTAAAAATTTACCATTAAAACCCAAAATACTGGTCGTCTAAATCTGTATTACAACTTTTTTTATGTACCAAAAAATCTGTAATAACGGTAGAGTGGCATTCTCTTGACATTCTAACTGCTAACCGTCATTATCAGTATTAATTGTCAAAATTAGTCGTGTCATTTGTTGATTGGTCCATGCCAACTGCCACGTATTACGATCAGTTAAATATTTGTCACATGGTGTTGTTTAAATACAAGAACTCATTCTCTTGTCTTCTGTGATGGGTGTAAGACAGTTGATTAATCAATTGCATAAGCAATTCTTTGTACTTTAATTAATGAAATGAATTTTTGGACTATGATAAGAATAAAATCTTTGATCCTCTCTTCCGTTGTTCATCACCATCAATGATGTTTCTTTAAGCTTTCTTTCAGATACTCTATGTTTTACTTTCTTTTCTTTACACAAAAAAATAAATAAAATAAAATAAATAATCTTGTTTTAATGGCAAATATTCAGTATGAATCAAGAATATCTCAGGTTCTCTTAAATCAGATCTCCAATATTATTCAATACAAACTTAAGGATGACAATTTTTTTACTTGGAAAAGCTTAATACTTCCATTACTCAAGCGCTACGAAGTCTCTGGTTTCTTATATGGATCTACTCCATGTCTTCCTCAATTTCTTACTCAGGAAGATCTGATTCAGGAATCGTAAATCCATCATATGTTGCTTGGTGTGATGGTGATAACACTCTCATTCTTTGGTTACAATCCACAATTTTTGATTTTGTTGTTTTCTATGTTGTTATTGTTGAATCTGCTAGAGAACTACGGTGTAGTATTGAATCTAGATTTGATCATACTTCAACAAAACATGTTATACAAATTCATACAAAATTGCAAACACTCAAGCTTGGATCTGGTCCTATGGCTACTTACTTGGGAGAAATCAAGAAATTGACAAATCAACTCTCTGTTTCTGGATCTGAAATTTCCAATGATGAACTTATGGTATTAGTTCTTAATGGTATTGGTCAAGAATACAACTCTTTCAGTACTTCTATCTGTGTGAAAAATCCACCAATTTATTTTGATGAGTTGCATAATCTTTTATTATGTGAAGAAGTTTTTGTATCTGAGAGATCTAAACCACTTTTCTCTGAAACAAACAACAATTTGTTGCTTTTCAATCTCAACAAGTACTTCTTGCTCATCAGAGAGCTCTAATTGATTATTCTTAATCCTTTTCATACAGACCACGAGCCAGAGGTACTTATAATTTCAATAATTCTTATAGAACTAACATTCTAGCTTATAAGAGAAATTTTCATTTACCCGCTAAAATGTCTTCTTAATACACTTTCCTAGTGCTTCTATACCTCTACCAGTCACTAGTGTTGCCTCTACTTCATCTACTAGTTCAGTTCCACCTATATGTCGAATTTGTAAGAAAGTTGGTCATATTACTTTAGCACGTAGACATAGATTCAATTTTTCGTATTGGAATGTCAATCCACCTCAAAATGAGTCTTATGCTTGCAACTACTAATATTTTGGGAAATTCTCAGTATGCTGATACTGCTCCTAACAATCACGTAACTGCTGGCGGGAGTGAACAATAATTTACTTCTACTTATGATGGATTTGAATAAATTCACGCATCAAATGGTGAAAGTATGAAAATAACTCACACGGGTAGTTCTATTAAGAAAACACTTAATACTTGTTTGGCATTAAACAATTTTCTTCTTGTTCCACAAATCTCAAAAAATCTTTTATATGTTCAAAGATTTACTAAGGATAATCATTGTGCTGCTACATTTGATGGTTGCGTTGTTGTTAAGGATCTCTCATCTGGGAGGATCACTTTACAATGCCGACAATATAATGGATTATATCTATTGTATTTTCTTCGGTCACCATCTTCACTGGACACTCCTACTGCATCTTCATCATCTACACCTGTTGTTTCATCAAATAAAGCCTTTCTAGCTGTTAGTCAAGTTTCAGCTGAAGTTTGGCATCTGAGACTTGGACATCCATCTTTTCATACTTTCCGGCATGTTTGCAAGACTTTAGGTCTCAATAATATTTGCAAGATACCACTGTTTTGTCATGAATGTCAACGTGGAAGAAGTCATAAACTCCCAAATATCTAGTCATGCTAGGTATAGACTTTTAGAATTACTTCATCTTGATCTGCGAGGTCCTAATCCCGTTGTTTCTAATTCTGGTTTTAGATATTGTGTAAATGTTGTTGATGATTACTCCAAGTATTATTGGATATATGCTTTATATGAGAAATCAAAAACAATGTTTCTTCAGTTCAAAGTTCAAGTAGAAAATTTGCTTCAACGCAATATTGTTGTCATTGGAACTGAGGGTGGTGGTGAATTTTCAAACAATGAATTAGATGGGTTTCTCTCAAATTTTGGTATTGTTCATAAGGGTCCACATTACTCCAAACAAAAGGGTGTTGTAGAGTCCAAATACATATATTTGGTTGATGTTGGGAGAACATTGCTTATGCAATCAGGACTTGCAAATTCAATTTGGACAGAAGCATTTCAAACTGCAAACTATACCTTTAAAAGACTTCCGACAAGAGCTATAAAATTTAAATCTCCATTTGAGCATTTTTTTTATCAAATTCCTGACTATTCGTTCTTAAGGGATTTTGTTTGTCTATGTTATCCATGGTTGAGACTTTATGCACCAAAGAAGTTGGCACCAAGAAGTGAAAGGTGCATTTTTGTTTGATATACCATTATGCACGAGGGATACAAATGCTATAATCCCGCTGAAGGTAGAGTCTATATATCAAGACATGTTTCATTTCGTGAATCTGTTATTCCCTTAAGAACAAAACACTACTTCTGGAGATACTACTTATGTGACCCACTCAGTAGCTACTTCAAATGCTGTTACTGCTTCTGACACTTCTTTTCAAAAATTCCGCTGCAATGGTATCTTCTTCTCCTTCAGCATTATATGCGTGTACTTCTATTATTTTTCCTTCCACATCTTCTCCAATATGGTCACAATGGGTAAAAAAGGAATCTCTAAAAAGATTTTTTTTAACTAAACACTTATCTGCATAATTTATTCTATGACATCTTCTATTGTTCCAACATGCTTCACACAAGCAAATAAAATTCCAAAATGAATATGTTCTATGGTTGATGGATTTCAAGCACTTAAAGATGCGGATATATGGAACTTGGTATCAGCAGATCCATCTCAGAATTTAGTTTGTTGCAAATGAGTGTTTCGAATTAAGCAAAATCCTGATAGTACTATTGAATTACATAAATCTAGATTGGTTGTATCAAAAGGAAGGTTTAGATTACTCAAAAACCTTTAGTCCAGTTGTTAAACCTACAACAATCAGAATTATTCTTTCCTTAGCAGTTCATTCTGAATGGAATATATCTCAACTTGATGTCAATAATTCATTTTTTCTTGGTGACTTGCAAGAAGAAGTTTACATGGTGCAACCTCCATCTAACCAAATCATGTTTACAAGCTTCACAAGGCAATTTATGGCCTAAAAAACGCAGCAAGAGCTTGGTATAAGAAGATACACAATATTTTACTATCTTATCATTTCATATTATCTGCAGCAGATAGTTCATTGTTTGTTCAAAGGATTGGTACTAGAAATACCATCATTTTGGTATATATTGATGGCATTCTCATCACTGGTAATGAAGTATTATTGCAGCAAATTCATAACCACTTTGGGAACTCATTTTCCAGTTAAAAACTTAGGACCACTTCATATTATTTTTGGGTCTTGAGGTAAAGAAAAATGCATCTGGAATTTTCTTATTCCAAACAAAGTATGCTCTTGATTTGTTGGAAAAAACAGATATGCCAGGTGCAAAGCCATGTTCTTCAACAGTACCAGTCAATTACAAGCTCAGTGGAAATGATTTCCAACCACTTTCTAAACCTACCGATTTCATATCTTTAGTGGGTGCTCTCTAATATTTAACTTGGACAACACCAGAAATCAGTTACGAAACATAAGTGTCATTTCTCCAGTTATTCAATGTGACAACATAAGTGTCATTTCCCTCTCTCTTCCAATCCGGTGTTTCACAGTCGCATGAAGCATATGTCAATTGACTATCATTTTATCAGGGAGATTTTGCAGTCATAAGTTTTGGATGTTAACTATATTTTCACTTTTGCTTAGGTGGCAGATATATTTACTAAAGGACCTGCAGGGCCGAGATTTTGTTTTTTGCATGACAAGCTGAAGGTGTTTTCACCAAAACAAATTCATCTTGGGGGGGGGGTGCTAATAATTGTAGAGTGCCACTCTCTTTACAATCTAAATGTTCACTGTCATTATCAGTATTAGCTGTCATAATTAGTCGTGTCATTTGTTGATTGGTCTATGGCAACTGTCACGTATTTCTATCTGCTAAATTTTAGTCACATGGTCTTGTTTAAATACAAGAATTCATTCTCTTGTTTTCTGTAATGAGTGTAAGACAATTGATTGATCAATTGCATATGTAATTCTTTGTACTTAAATTAATAAAATGAATATTTTTACTAATCTTCACGACAAAAGATATCCCATGTGACTCGAAATCTTCACTAATTATAACCCTATTGTCATTTTGAACTAAAATTCTCTAATTGTCTCATTATCTACCTATTACGCCAAAATTTATCACCTGACAATAAAATACAAATCCCATCTGCCACTATAACACAAGGTATATTCCTCGACTTAAATCTGCATTGTAATATAATCCTGGCATTATGACCCAAAATTTAACATATCCCAAAATTGTATATAATTTATAATCCGCCTTGTGATACGTAAGATGCCTCACTACTTAGAATCTGCCATGTGTCAAAATTTGAGTCATGTCTCAAAATTTATCATGTGGTGATCCTAACTTTGTCGACCAACTAAAAACTTTCCTTCGAGATTTAAAATATTTCGTTACGAACAAAAGTATACGTCGTAACCCAAAATCTGCTTCATGACCTACAAAAATATATATCAAGGAAATAAAACTATCCTTGTGACGCAGATCTACCATGTGGCCAGAAATACAAATTGAATCTTAATTTTAATCTGAAATTTGAATATGTCATAATAAACCAAAAACTGCATCGTGACCTAAAAAATCTCAATACGACACTGTAGATTGTGATTTTTCAATCAATGATAAAATAGTCATTTTGCAACTAAGGGTAAAATGGTCATTTATAGGTGAGGACAAAATAATCATTTTAAAATACCGGCCAACCTTATCTAAATTAAATTACTTAGCCAAGACGTACCAGTCTCACAAATATATTAGCTGTTAAAGTCATGAGATTAACTACATCTGAGCTTAAACCTAAGATAGAGCTTTAGACAAGATGAAACTCAAACTCCAACCAGGATGAGGTTCAAGACGAGGTCCGACTTCTAAACAAGAAGAGCTTGCCTAACCCAGAGAGGCTCAGTCAACCTAAGCGGAACAACTCATTTGTTCTAAACTGAAAAGCTTCTGTCATTCCGAGGAGAATAGCCTCCATCGCTCCGCTCCAAGGCGAAGAGTCTCCGTCATTCCAAAGAGAAAAGCTTTCGTCACTTAGAGGATCAATATCTATTTTATCGTCGGGCTTGGTCATACCTATTACTCAACCTAAAGACTGTAAAACGTCACCCCGAGTCTCCCGTCAAACCAAAGACTCTTTAACGTCACCCGGAGCCTTGGGCAGTATAGTGGTTTGAAACTTCACCAAGATGCCGACCCTCTTCCATAGTACCTCATCAGGCCCGGCTCTGCCATAATCCGTCTTCAGTATCGTCCATGCTTCATCGTGCCATAAACAAATATCTGTACTTTTCCCATCATAGACTGACGTCCCTTCCTTAGTTCCTCACTCGATGAACGATCACGCCAGATTGATGCTTAACCTTATCCCATGTCTTGATGCAATGATTGGACAACATCAAGCTTTAACCTCTATAAATAATTGACACGCCTTCGCTCAACTATTGACAGATGGTCATCCTAGGTCAAAACTTGACCACTATTAGGCCATGGCGCTTCTTCAAGACCGACCTTGCCCTAGGTCTCTTCAAAGAACCGGTCCTATACACCTTTCACACAAAGGAAAATTTTGCAAGCTAGATCATACTTGAATTTAGCCAAGATTATTCTTTTTTATGAGACACACGGCTGCAACAATCCTCCCAGAGCTCTTTGCATGACTCATGATGGATTGTACTTACAAACATGTGTAATTATGAATCTAAAGTTACAACAGCTCTGGAGAATACTAGAACGTCGTATGAAATCTCATTCATAAAGGATGATTACTTCACAAATGGGTGGATAAACTCAGGGTTTTAGTATTTCCAGTACCAATCCTCTGACATGTGTGAGCATCGGACTACTCACATAGAAACATAATATTCGGTTACAAGAAGTCGGCTGCAGATGATAGACTCAATCTTTAATATATCCTTAGTTGTTAGAGCACTGCTCGTCGAACTCGCAAGCGTTGTTATCTCAAGCTTGTTTGTCAAGTTTAGTTGATCAAAACTATATACTTTCTAATCTACTTATAGCTATGTCTCGGATTAGGATGGAATGTGTAGTTGACCTTTATACTTCACGGCGCTCACCAATTGAAGACGAAGATCTACTGGGGAGCTTGGAGGAACTTCATCAACAAAAGGTATGTGGAGACTAAAACTTATCTATCACTCAGAATTATATTTTATTTTATGTTTTAATGAGACTATAAGTCGTATAACTGTATAGACTTTTATATTATACACATTTGATATTTCGAGCCGAGTTTATCTCGCTTATCTATTTGTCGAAATATGTGTTGGAAGATTTTTGCTTTAGCTATGTTCATCATATTCTTGATGAGTTTAGTTGGAAACAGTTTATTTGTTGGAAACTAAATATTATGTCAAAAGATATCATGTGAAAATTACCTTGAACGTCTTATATGATTTGTGTGAGACAGTCATTTGATGTTAGCTTGGGGAGTTTCATATTGATCATTCAATTACTTGAAAATTACTTGAAGCTAATGGTTTGTGTGAGACAACCATTGTTGTCTTCCAAGGACGTTTCAATGATTAAAATGAGAGTTTAGAACGATTACCCATGTATAGACACAACACGGTATGCATACTTAGTATGCGAACTGTATTGTGATGATTCAGGTCCGGAACTCTTGTTTGCGTACCTAGTATGCGAACGGGTTTACTTGAGTTGGTTCCAGAACGGTTGTTCGCGAACCGGGTTTGCAAACGGCTTGACTTGGCCAAGGTCTGGAGCTGCTGTTCGCGTACCTGTTTGGCGAACACAATGGTGAAGTTCTAAAATCGGTTACGTATGATTCTCATACTCATGAACTAAAACATTTATGATTTAAGGAGTGCAATCTTTGCAAATTGTGGCTTAATGTTCATGAATTGATTCTTGTATAAGTACTTTGTACGATTACGAATCAAACCGATTTCGATTCAATTTGTTCATATATATTTCTATGAGATAGTGAACAATTGAACAACTCTATTTGAAACACAATTAGATTCATTTGATTATCTTTCATGATTGATGATCTTCATATTTGATCTAGAAGTATTAGATGAATATGGTTAAAACAAAAGTGTTCATATGGCTAACTTCGGTTAACTGTTATTGATCCAATTCAATACACACATTTAGGTACGGTAACCCATATTTAGTATATTTCATTTGTGTGTAACAAGCTAAGACCATCTAATGGTGGAGATTGATTGCTTTATTTTTAAGCAGACTTAGCTTGAATCTTAAATCATGATTTCATCTAAAGGTGAATATTGAATGATTTGTTACTAAGGTATCTTAGCTTTGATTGAAGGCAACCCTGATTTGAAAGACTATATAAGGGAGAACTCTAACAACTGGGAAGCCTAATCCCGACACTTTCTTGTGTCCTAGTTGCGTACTAGAGTCGTGACCGGTTGTCAGCCGTGCAAATATAATTCACTTTCTCACTCAACTAGATATAAATATAGTACGTGATAAGAAAGAGTTCGTTCCCACAGAGAGGCTTTTGTTGTTATCAATTTTCAGTTTCTTAGTAACCAAGGTTTTTTTTTTTGTTTTATCTAAATAAACAAAGCAATAAAATTAATTGAAAGCAATAAAGTAATTGTAATAATCAATAAGGAGAAGATATTGGTCACGGGATAGTATCATTCACAAACATGTATTTTCATCAATGACTAGAATTGAAATTTTAATCTCTCATTTACTAAAAGTCCTAGGATATCTTGATCGCAAGAGTATCCCGTTTATTTCCCGATTTTATCACAAACAACATTAAAAGATGCTATTGTTAAATCTACCTAGAAAGCAACCAAAAGTGTAATAGCACAATTAAGTTTATCTCCCTAAGAACAATAAGTTCTATGAAATAAGACTAATCAATGCAAACAAACGTGTAAAAGCACTAATTCATTTTAACAAAGGTTATGATTCATATGCTATTATAAAGATGTATCACTACAAGTAATAATGGCACTATGCTACTTAGAATCAGGGATAAACAACTATTTCGTATTGAAAACCTTAATCTAGCAATAGAGATGAAGACTAATCTAATTGATTCCGGACTCAAACAAACTAGCATTCAAATCATATGACAATATTAATAATGAAACATAAACAATAAAGTATTAAGACAAAACTAATTCATTGAATCAAATAACATGTTGGAAATCAACTTTTATTCCATAACCAATAATTGAGTTTAGTTACTCATAATAATGGAGTTCATCATAATCATAATCATAAAATAATTGAAGAAGATGAAAAATAAAACGAAAGCAAGCCCTATTTGTAGCTATCTCCAAAGCTCCAAGTAGAAAATAATATGTCCTTCTTTTGCTCATAGTGACTCCATTGCACCTAATAACTCAAAACTAAACATAATATACATAATTCACAAGAAAAATAGCAAAGAAAGCATAAACATTGATATAAAATTAGGTGTTTTACAACACCTATCAAATTCCCCCACACTTAGACTTTTCTAGTCCTCGAGCAAATCAAACAAAATTTATTCTAGAGTATGCATACAACTCTCATGAGGGTTTACTAGAGATATACCCACAAAACCTGCTTTTCCAACTTACTAGTTCTCTGTAAAGATAGCATCCAACTCGCTAAGAAGACATAGAGATTCTGCATACTAGTCATAAGAAGTTAGACACATAAATGAACACAATCTCATCCTTAAAAGTTGAGAGAGAAATAACCATCCCTTCTCGAAAGAAATTCGGGTTCGGAATGATCGAAAGTCTTGACTCTGCCTCACAAGAAAGGGTTTTATGAAGTTGCTCTCAATAATAAATAGATCTTTATGGGTCACACATGTGTCGAGGTAGGAATGAAAAGAGAATCCTGCGACACGTTGAATAGTAGGAAGGCAAAAACCCTCTGAATTGTTTTGAAAACCCACATCTTTTATTCATTTTGAAAACCCTTTTTCTGACGATCTCTAAGAAAGGAAATCAATCACTTAACGAAGGTGGGAATATGCTTACTTACCTCTTTATCCGTTCGACGTGCATCTAGCACCACTCTCACAGCATCCATAGAAACGTCTTCGGTCTTCAATCGGTGTCTTCATCTTCGTCTTCGGTCTTCAACTCTTGATGATGAAATCTTGAACTTCGTAAAATCTTGACAATGTGATTCTTTCCTCTAATTCCTTGTTGCTTGAAACTTTATTACGGATATTTCTTCTTCCATTGGCTTTATTGAATAAATACAAAACCAAAAATGAACTAAACAAACAAAAATATGATGCAATGATTTTTATTTTATTTTATTTTTTTTGATAATAATAAAATAAATACAAAATAAAAATAAACAAAATATGAAAACTAATGATGAACCTAATAAAAAATTTCTCTTGTCTTTTTTTTCGGCAAGGGACCTAGCATAATAATAACCATGTCCCAAGTTTTTTTTTTTAACAAGAGAAAATGATATGAATACAAAATAAAGATAAAAATAAAAATGCAAGTACAAAGGCCATGGTGTAAGTACTTTACCGCTCGATTCTCCACAACTCGTATGTCTCGATATCATAAACTTCTTGACTCTCATCTTGATAATATTCTCTCTCGTACAATAGTCTTCAACTTGTAAAAAAAAAAATTCTGCTCCTTGTCTTGTTGCTATACTTAAATCTGAAATCTGCTCATTTCTGTACTGTTGCTTGTAAACCTTAAACGTCTTCAACTTTCCTTCGAATTTGTGATGCTCCTCTTGTTGATGATGATGGTGTTTCTATGGACCTATTAGTATAGAGATATAAAGTGGATGGTGCTAACTGCGAACAAGATTACAAGTGATATGTAAGTTAGCAATTCGATGTCACCATTCATGATTGATAAAATAGCACTCAAGAGATCAAAATAGTGCTTCTATTGGTGAGAGGTTGGGTAGCTCACCATTCTACCCGGAGTTTATGTACAGTGACACACACTCTAAAAGCACAAATTTAGACAGGTACAAAGAATTGAAGTTCGGTGCCTCTCATGATGTAACATGGGTAGTCTCCACTATAGGGTATCACAAATCTAATACCGAATTCAGTTTGCACCTCATTTGCCACTGGGATGGTTAAATCCAACTTTAACTCTCATACAAGTAAGAAACCCGATCATGTTCTCTGTCATCTCTAAGTTCAGTCACTCTTATGAGAATCTCGATGTAATTTTAGGGACGTGTATACTATGTGACTCTAAACTAACTACAAGTTGGAGTTTTCTTATTCACTATTTTACACAAAAAAGTTGAAAATTTGAAATTTTTACAATGCAAATGCTTAACCACTCCCCCACACTTAAACTTTACATTATCCTCAATGTAAATTGAGTCATCCAAAGAAAGTCAAGGTGGGAAATTCTAACATGATAATGACAAGAAATCAGAAAAAATAAATGCAAAACAAGACAAGAAAAACTAAAAACAAAACAAGAAATAAATACAAGACAAGAAATACTCATCCTATGGGTTGCCTCCCATTTAGCGCTTGGTTTAAAGTCGTCAGCCCGACTATCTCCTTGCTTTCTATGCCTCCTCCAGAAGGAGTGCATCCACAAAGTTAGCTCCTTCCACCACTTCGGAAATGAAATTCTCATAATAAGGTTTCAACCGTGCCCATTAACTTTAAGTTCCTTGCCTGTAGCTATGCTACGAATTTCTACTGCACCATGAGAAAACACATTAGTAACAATAAAATGTCCAATCCAACGTGACCTTAATTTACCCGGAAATAAATGCAAGCGAGAATTAAACAAAAGCACTTTATGCCCAATGCAAAATTGTTTCCTAGAAATCATGTTATCATGAAATGCTTTAGTTTTCTCCTTATAAATGCATGAGCTTTCAAATGCATCATTGCGAAGCTCCTCTAGCTCTTGGAGTTGTAACTTCCTTTGCTTTCCAGCCCCACCCATCTCCATATTGCATTGCTTAATAGCCCAAAACGCCTTATGCTCAATTTCAACGGGTAAATGACAAGGTTTACCATAAACAAGCCTAAAGGGAGACATCCCGATAGGTGTATTGTATGCGGTTCTATAAGCCCACAAAGCATCATTAAGTCGCATGCTCCAATCTTTCCTTGTTGGGTTCACCGTCTTCTCTAGAATGGATTTCACCTCCCGGTTGGACACCTCGGCTTGTCCATTTGTTTGGGGATGATAAGGTGTTGCAATCTTGTGCGACACATTGCACTTCTTCAACAAGCTTTGTAAAATCCTGTTTTTGAAGTGAGAACCCCCATCGCTAATTATGGCTCTTGGAATTCAAAACCTTGCAAAGATATTAGCTTGCACAAAATCCGAAACCACTTTAGAATCATTAGTCGGGGTGGCCTTAGCTTCCACCCATTTGGAGACATAATCAACAGCAAGTAAGATATAAAAATTCCCATGAGAGTTGATAAAAGGACCGATAAAATCAATACCCCATACATCAAAAACTTCAATAAATTGAATAAAAGTCTGTGACATTTGATTCGAGCACTTAGATTGCCTGTTCTTTGGCACCTATCACAAGTTGTACAAAATATATATGCATATTTAAACAAGGTTGGCCAATAAAAACCGCTTTCAAGTACCTTGTGAGTGGTTCTCTTACTCCCAAAATGTCCTCCACAAGCATAGGAGTGACAAAAAGACAAGATAGAATTAAACTCGGATTCGGGAACGCACCTTCGTAATACTTGGTCACTACCTTGTTTCCATAAGTATGGATCATCCCATATGTATTGGTTCCCTAACCTCTTAAGTTTGTCCCTCTCAGCACGAGACAAGTTATTTGGGATTTGTTTAGACACCAAGTAGTTCAGAATGTCAGCATACCATGGCTCTCCAAAGGCAATTGAGAATAGTTGCTCATCCGGGAAACTTTCATGCAATGGGATAGCTTCCTTGTCCACAGCAAGACGGCTCAAATGATCCGCAACGGTTCTCTCAATTCCTTTCTTGTCTTTGATTTCAATATCAAACTCTTGCAAGAGCAAGATCCATCGTATGAGCCTCGGTTTCGCCTCTTTCTTTATTAGCAAGTACCTAAGCGCTGCATGATCAGAAAAGACAACAACTTTTGTACCAATTAGATAAGAGCGAAACTTTTCCAAAGCAAAAACAATTGCTAACAACTCTTTTTCAGTGGTTGTGTAGTTTTGTTGGGCCTCATTTAACGTTCTAGAAGCATAATAAATAGCATGAGGTATCTTCCCCACACGTTTCCCAAGCACCTCACTTGCATCACACATGAGCTCAAAAGGCTTGCTCCAATCCGGTGGTTTAATGATAGGGGATGAATCAAAAGTTCTTTAAAGCGATTGAATGTCGCCATACACTTTTCATCAAAGTTAAAAACCACATCTTTTTGCAATAAGTTGCAAAGTGGTGATGCTATCTTAGAAAAATCCTTGATAAATCTACGATAAAAACCTGCATGACCAAGAAAATAGCGTATCTCCCTCACCGTAGTGGGAGGGGTTAAAGCACGAATAAGGTCTATTTTAGATTTATCGACTTCCGAGCCTTTAGAAGATATTATATGGCCTAAAACTATGCCATGAGTTACCATGAAATGGCACTTCTCCCAATTTAGCACAAGATTTGTTTCAACACATTGTTCAAGGATTAATGACAAGTTGTGCAAGCAAAGGTCAAATGAATCACCAAAGACACTAAAGTCATCCAAAAACACTTCGATTATGTTTTCAACATGTTCTGAGAAGATACTTACCATACACCTTTGAAAGGTAGCTGGAGCATTGCACAAGCCAAAAGGCGTCCTTCTATAAGCAAAAGTACCGAAAGGACAAGTGAAAGTAGTTTTCTCTTGATCCTCCGGCGCTATCATAATCTGATTGTAACCTGAATAACCATCAAGGAAGCAATAATAAGAATGTCCAGCTAAACGTTCATTTGATCAATAAAAGGCAATGGAAAATGATCTTTCCTAGTGGTAGCATTCAATTTCCTATAATCAATACAAACCCTCCAACTGGTTTGCACACGATTTGGGACAAGTTCGTTCTTATCATTCTCCACCACCGTCACACCTGATTTCTTTGGTACTACTTGTACCGGGCTGACCCACTTGTTATCGGATATGGGGTAGATAACACCCACGTCCAAAATCTTTAGTATCTCCTTTTTCACAACTTCCATCATGGGAGGGTTCAAACGACATTGCGCTTACCTTGTAGGCTTTGCATCGTCCTCCAAACGGATTTTTTGCATACAAACGGCAGGGCTTATACCCTTGATATCAGCAATTGTCCATCCTATGGCCGTCTTGTACTTCCTTAGCACCCTTAGAAGTTTTTGCTCCTGTAATTCACTAAGCTTGTTAGAAACAATCACAGGTAAATCTTCCTTATCACCCAAGTACAAGTACTTTAGGTGATCGGGAAGATGTTTCAATTCTAACTTTGGAGATTTAACAATGGAAGGTACAAGCTTTTCATCACTGCATGGTAAAGAAATAAAAGAGATATTATGAGTTTCCGGGCATCCTTGTAGTGAATTAATATCACCAAGGGCTTCCTTGACTTCATTACCACACTCTACAACATTATCCATGGATGTAGTCAAAACAGTTTCCAAAGCATCATCACCATTCAATTCAAACACTTGTTGTGCCAATGTATCCATAACATCAATGGATAAACAAGAGTGGACATCGCTAGCATATCTCATCGTCTCGAAAATGTTGAAACGTATTGTTTCTCCATCAAACTCCATAGTTAGCGTTCCCTTGTCCACATCAACAATGGTTTTCGCCGTTTTCATGAAGGGGCGCCCAAGTAGCAATGGAAGAGACGAGTCCGTTGACCCTTCATTCATCTCTAACACGCAAAAGTCAGCTGGAAATACAAGTTGATTAACCTGCACAAGAACATCCTCAACAATACCCATTGGGTAAACATTAGAGCGATCGGCTAATTGCAATACAATTCCAGCCTTTTTAAGAGGACCTAACTCAAGTGAATTGTACATAGATGCAGGCATAACATTAACGGATGCACCTAAATCCAACATAGCTTTGTTAAATGTGGTGTTACCAATTGTGACTTGGTAGCTCAAGGAATGAGACCTAAAACTATGTTTTAACCTAAACCTGCAAGTGTACAGGATCTAAAGTAGTGAGTGAGCAAATAAGGGGAAGTCCACAGGGACAAGGAGGGAGCTGGTGTTGTTTTCTAAATCTTTCTACTGATTTCTAAGTTTCCTGACTATTTCTAGTGACAGTGAATAAAAGCACTAGGGCATTTGAATCCACCTAATAATCCTAAGCTAAGGCAATACCTATTCAACTTATGTTCTTGTTCCTTTCCAGGGAAGGATAAAATGGATAATATGCCAACCATTCTCACTAACTCACCCCTAGCATAAACTGTCTTCTTACAGTACAGCCTATCACAGGTTCATTTGATCAATTTAGCTAACTATCATCCCTAACAGGATAAAATGGATAATAATTCTAGCTATGTTATCTAATTCACTCCTAGCATGAACTGTCTTCTCATAGTACAACTCATTACAAGTGCATTTGAATGCTTTAGCTAGTAATCATCCTACAACAGTGAACATCATAAGAACATTAAATTGAACAGAAATTTTCTCAACATATGACTAAGGGTTTCATCTACACCCTAGCAAGAGTAATTAGAACATACTAGACATGGTGAACAAATACAATTGAAATTACTGAACTTGAAATTAAACAAGAAGTAACAGTAGAGAGCACTGGCTAGTCCAGGCCTCTAAGGTGGTGCTCTGGCTAATCCAGGCATGGCTCTACAACAACACCCACAAGTCCTATTTATACCCAATTTACATAATTAGGGTTCATACACCCAATTCCCAAAAATCCCCAAATAAACAGTAAATTAGGGTTTTAAAATTACTCCTTACCAACTCTCTGAAAACGAATGATAACTCTCACCCATGCTTCCAATTCTTCTCCTGATACTCCCCACGCTTCAATTGCTTCTCAATTTCGACCTAATTTTCCAATTTTACACGCTAGGGTTTCTGATAGAAAACGTGCAGAAATTGAGAAAATAGGTGGCTAAGGAGAAGGGAAAATGATGGGATTAGGTTCCTTTGATGGACGTGGTGGTTATGATGATGGTTGAGGTGGTGACAGAGAGTTGGTGGCGGAGCAGGTGGTGGAAATGGTGGTGGTATGGCGTCTGAAGAGAAAGGGAAAGAAGGAGATGGCTCGATGGAAAATGGATTGGGTTTGTTTGGTTTTGGGTTATAAACCTAGATGCTAGGGTGTTGAGTGGGTTTAGCAATTGTTGATGAACAGCGAGGATGAGACGTTGGATGCGAAGATGATGGATCGATCTAACGGCGAGATGGAAGGAAGCGGGAAGCGACCGTTGGATGCCCGATATAACGAAACTGACGTCTCAAGATGGAGTTAGGTGCTGTAGTGTTTGACAGGAGCTTCAGACTTTGATGCACGACGATGAAGCGACCGTAGGATGCTGAGATGATCCAATCTGACGGCTAGAAAGAGAAACGGGTATGGATATAGGAATTGGATTTGGGTGAGGGTTTTGGGCCTTGGGTATGCCAAGCCCATATCTTCTTTAAGAACAATTCTTCCTCTTCAAGCCCACTTCTAGCCTTTTGGTCTTGTGCACAACATTCTTCGCGGCTTCCTTGTGTAATTCCTCCCGGCTTTTCACCGCATTTCTGCTCTTTTCCGCTCCGCTATTCATCCAAACTTTATTTATTACCTAAAAATGCAAAATTAATTAATAAAAATATTTATTCTTGAAAACAAAGAAAATACAGAATATGGGATAAAATGTAGAATTAATGCACAAAAGATGAGTTAAATGCCAAGAAAAATATATAGAAATATGCACTTTTTAGCACTCATCATGACTGGAATGTCAAAGCTACCGGGATCCTTACATTTCAGTGGGAATTTGTGTTGTAAGATTGCCGAAGCATTCTCCCCCACACTTAGCACTTCATTATCTTTGAGCCTTCGCTTATTGGTACACAAGTCCTTCAACACCTTCGCATATTTGGGAACTTGCTTGATAGCATCAATGAGTGGTATGTTCACATGGATCTTCTTTAGAACGTCTAAAATCTCATTTTCTAGTTCCGCCTTCTTGGAGCTTGCAAATCTGCGAGGAAAAGGTAAAGGAGGAACATAAATAGAAACCGGAGTTTTAGAGTTAGGAATAGGTACCTCGGGTGTTTGGGGAATTTCATCCCTCTTTTCCTCCAAAATCGGCTCCTTTGGTGTTTCCACCTTGCCCGAATCAGTAATTTCGGGTTGCACAAGTTGTGTACCACTTCTCAACGTAATAGCATTGACACCCTCTTTTGGGTTGATAGGTTGAGAAGGGAGTTTCCCACTATTTTGTGCCTTCAAATTGTTAATATCAATTGCCATGGAGCCCATTTGTGTCCGCAACTCCTTGATAGCACTCTTAGTTTCTTGTTGACTTTCCTTAAACATGGTAGAAATGCCTTGCATAAAAGTTTGAAGCTTTGCATCGATATTGGAACCTTGATTTTGTATTGATTGTTGTGGTTGCTGAACTTGTTGTTGTTGCGGCTGGAATTGTTGTTGTTGTGGTTGAAATCCACCCGAACGGTTGAATGTAGGTTGTTGAACCGCGCCTTGCTTGTTTGCATAGCTAAAGTTGGGGTGATCTCTCCATCCCGGATTGTAAGTGTTAGAGTAGGGATCATACCGTCTTTGTTGATTTGGAAAGACCGCACTAGCTTGCTCCAATTCTTCACCATATGAAGGTAAAATAACCGCAGCCATCTTTTACATCATTTGTTCCATGTTATCCATCCTTTGATCACGGTGTGATGATGAATCCGTAACTTCATGCACTCTCCTAACCATTGGTTCACCTCTTGTGTAGAATTGTTGCGAGTTTCCATCCATGCTTTCAATCAACTCGGTAGCTTGGGACACCATCTTGTTCACTAGAGCTCCACCACCCGCTGCATCAAGAAGATATCTATCACTTGGTTGGATACCTTCGTAGAAGTATTGTATTATCATCACGTCACTAAATTGGTGGTGTGGACAGCTTGCCACCAATCTCTTGTATCTCTCCCAACATTCATACAAAGATTCTCCTACGTGTTGCTTTATCCCACAAATGTCTTTGCGAATTTGAGTAGCCTTTGACGCAGGAAAATACCTCTCTAGAAAGAGTTTCTTCAACCCGTTCCATGTAGTGACACTTCCGGATGGTAAATAATACAACCATTCCTTAGCATTGTCCGCCAAAGAGAATGGAAAAGCTTTCAACATTTCTCCATCCGCATTAGTCTCCGGTGGAAGCATAACCATGATAACGTTGTGGAAATCCATGAGATGCTTGTTTGGATCCTCATTCGCCATGCCATGAAACTTCGGTAACTCTCTAATCAACCCCGGCTGGATCTCGAAGGTTGAGTTTGTCTCAATACACCACCGTTGTGCATCAAGCCTATGAGAAGCCAAGTCCTTGAGTGTACGATTTGCATCACCCATTTCTTCTTCTTCTTCAACTAGTGGTTCTTCTACAAATGGAACCTCTTGTTCTTCTTTTAGTTGTAATGCGTCTTCCACTTCTAACTCTTGTTCTTCCGTCGTGTCTTGACTTGGTTGGAGTATTGTGCCTCTTCGAGTAACTATCCCGCACCTTGGATAGTTCCAATCTTTAGAAGCCAGGGATTAGGTACCTAAAAACAATTCTCTCAAACAAGTGAAAAACAAGACAAGAAAACAAAAAGCAAATATGAAAGCAGAAATGATGATAAGAAACTAAAAACTTAATAACAAGCCGTATGCCTCCCCGGCAGCGGCGCCAAAATTTGACCGGTTGTCAGCCGTGCAAATATAATTCACTTTCTCACTCAACTAGATGTAAATATAGTACGTGATAAGAAAGAGTTTGTTCCCACAGAGAGGCTTTTGTTGTTATCAATTTTCAGTTTCTTAGTAACCAAGGTTTTTTTTTTGTTTTATCTAAATAAACAAAGCAATAAAATTAATTGAAAGCAAAAAAGTAATTGTAATAATCAATAAGGAGAAGATATTGGTCACGGGATAGTATCATTCACAAACATGTATTTTTATCAATGACTAGAATTGGAATTTTAATCTCTCATTTACTAAAATTCCTAGGATATCTTGATCGCAAGAGTATCCCGTTTATTTCCCGATTTTATCACAAACAACATTAAAAGATGCTATTGTGAAATCTACCTAGAAAGCAACCTAAAGTGTAAAAGCACAATTAAATTTAACTCCCTAAGAGCAATAAGTTCTATGAAATAAGACTAATCAATGCAAAAAAAACGTGTAAAAGCACTAATTCGTTTTAACAAAGGTTATGATTCATATGCTATTATAAAGATGTATCACTACAAGTAATAATGGCACTATGCTACTTAGAATCAGGGATAAACAACTTTTCGCATTGAAAACCCTAATCTAGCAATAGATATGAAGACTAATCTAATTGATTCCGGACTCAAACAAACTAGCATTCAAATCATATGACAATATTAATAATGAAACATAAACAATAAAGTATTGAGACAAAACTAATTCATTGAATCAGATAACATGTTGGAAATCAACTTTTATCCCATAACCAATAATTGAGTTTAGTTACTCATAATAATGGAGTTCATCATAATCATAATCATAATCATAAAATAATTGAAGAAGATGAAAAATAAAACGAAAGCAAACCCTATTTGTAGCTATCTCCAAAGCTCCAAGTAGAAAATAATACGTCCTTCTTTTGCCCATAATGACTCCATTGCACCTAGTAACTCAAAACTAAACATAATATACATAATTCACAAGAATAATAGCAAAGAAAGCATAAACATTGATATAAAATTAGGTGTTTTACAACACCTATCAAGTTGATTCTCCTTTAACCTAGGTTTTTCCAAAACCGTTATAGGTTAACGACTTGAAGACTTCATTTGGGATTCGTGAATCCAGTTCTAAATATTTTCTCTGTAGTTGTGTATTCTGATCTCACTTGTTCTACCGTATTGAGTTTTATATTCATTAAGATTTACTCGAGATTTATCTCCGATAGTTAAGATATAAAAAGTAATCACGACAGTTTTTCGTCTCAGACTCTTGTGATTCCGCAATAACTTTTCCTGTTAATCAGTTTGGTTATTGTGAGGTGACTAATATTTCTAGGCTGCTCTTCGGGAGTGTAAAAACGGATTATTAGTTGGTTCCTATTCACCTTGATTTATCAAAAGACGAAACAAAAACTGAATAAAGAATAAACATATATGTGGGAGACAGATTTGTATATAAGTCTTCGACTTTGGGTCGTAGCAACTCTTAGTTATGGGTGAGATCAGCTAAGGGAATCAAGTGCGCAGAATCCAGCTTGGTTTTAGAGGCGTAGGACTGTACCTTAATCAGTGTGAGACTTAGTTAGGGCTCACTAAATTCCAGTCTGAAGTTAACTTGTAGTAGGCTAGAGTCTGTAGCGGCTTAATACAATATGGTTTTCAAATCTGGACTAGGTCTCGGGGGTTTTTCTGCATTTGTGGTTTCCTCTTTAACAAAATTTCTAGTGTCAGTGTTATTTCTTTTCCGCATTATATTTGTTTATATAATTGAAATATCACAGGTTGTGCGTAGTTCAATCAGTTGATAAGTCCAACCTTGTCTGTTGGATAAAACTTGATTGACACTTGGATATTGGTCTTTGATACCGTCCAAGTTATTTCTCATATCAATCAGGCTCGCATATTTCTATCTGTTCGATTTGCTGACTGTATTGAGAAAGATATTAAAACTCTTTAATATAATTCTTGATTGAGTCTCGCTTTTAAGTTGGTGCTCTCGGAATTACATTGGAGTTTAGTCCATACAGATTTCCGAACGAATTATTGGGTGTGGTTGTTATACCCCCGCTTTTTCATTAGTTATTACTTAGATTAAGGAGGAGGTGTTTATCCTTACTCGCCAGCCTTATCTCGCCAACTAGATATTAAGATTTTGCAGAACTATAAATAGACCAACTCTCGATCATTCTAAACACAAGAGAAAAATAACAAGTTCACAACGAACAATATCTTTTTATAGAATTTCTATCAAAGCCTCTTCGTTTGCAATTCTCAGTAACTAAAATTTTTAATATCACCTCTTCCAGTTTTCCTCCCTAAACTAACCTTATCTCTTCGTTTGCAATTAAAACATCCCTTGAACAACCATTTTCTTGGTTTATGCAAAGAATGTTCGTAATCAGCATCATGCACTCACAACAACTTCAATCATATTTACTTTTATAACGCTCTCCCTTTTTTTCTCATATACAGACACGATAATTAAATGCTAAAAAATTGCACTACAAGAGCTTGTCTCGTGGCCTAAAATCTGCCAAGTGCTTATACCCCAAATATAACATGTGGACTAAAAAATACCTCATTATTTATTTTTCACGTGATACAAAATTTTTCATGTGACCGTAAGTTTTCAGTGTAACACAAACTCCGCTAATTGACCACCGGCCACCAAAAATTGTGTGTTATAACACGATAAGAACTGTCAAACATTGAATGTAACCTAAAACTACTCACGCAAATCAAAATCAACCCTGTTACCTAAAATTAGCTCGTGATTCAAAATCTCCCACTTTGGCCCATAATTTTCTACGTGCCTAATCTTGCATCAATGACTAGAAACTGACACTACGACCTAAAATCGGTCATGTGATTCAAATTTGCTGAGCAAACTTAATTTATCACTATGACTACTAATCTATTCTACAACCGAAATTTACTTGGTAATTGAAAAGTTACTTCATTAGTTTTTTTTCATGTGAACCAAAACATTCTGCATGGTCAGTTAACTATACTACCATGACCCAAAATTTACATCAAGTGGTCTAAAATGTTTTATGCCTGAAACCTGTGGTATATACGATATATTTGGCATGGAACCTTAAATTTTGCTTAGCAACTCTAAATCTGCACTAAAACCTAAACTTTGCTATTGCAATCCTAAATTCGACCTGTGGTCCAAAATCTGCCTTGTGGCTGAACCCTGAGCCCAAACTTGCTTTTTCATCCAAATTTTGATTATGACTCGATATTTGCTACGTTGATCCAAATCTACCTCATGACTCAATTTTACTTAGTTATTTTTAGATTTACGTCGTAGCCTACTGTAGATGGTAATTTTTTTTACCCAGCGTTAAATGGTCATTTGAAAACGCGCAGTCTATTCCAGATTCGTTTACTTAGTCAAGGGCGCACTTAGATCTCGTAAATATGCCTTGACCTTCAAAACTCACAAGGCACGAGCCTAGGCCCTAGGCCTTAAGATGAGACGAAGCTTCCACTAAGCCAAGTGAGGCTTCGACCAAGATGAGACGAAGCTTCAGTTAATCCCTATCGAGACGAGACTTCAACCAAAACTAGACGAAGCTTCAGTTAAGCCTTACCGAGACGAAGCTTCATCTAAGCCATGACAGAGATGAGGCTTCGACCAAAGACGAGACGAAGCTTCAGCTCAGCTTATCTAGGGACGAGGATGTTATTTAGCCTTACTGAGACGCGACTTCATGTAAACCAAAATGGATACGAGGATTCATCCAATTATAGGACAAGACTCGAAGTTAAGCTCAAGCCTGGATTCAGGCTTACTCGAAGTTGCTCTCAAAGCTATTTTACCATTATTATGGAATGCCGATGTCATTGTAATACAATGGTAAAGTCACTGGGTGATGATATTGATATCAATGACCTGACTTCGAAACTCGTCAACACCAAATTATTTTTACGTTGAAAATTATCGTGTCTTCCGTCAAAATTCAGCACCAAGTTATTATTACGCTAAACACATGAAAATCATTGTTTCCTCCGTTAAAATATATGGTCTTAAGCCTCTTCTCAAACCTTTGGTATACCCTACGCTAACCCAAAATCAGATGATATATTCTCCTCCCATCGAAAGTACTGGAGTAGGTTTGACTGTCTACTTCTCGGTAGTCAATTTTTGCTTCCAGGCAGTCAAGACTGAAGTATATGGACAGTTTGACTTGACAATGTATTTATTTTACGGAGATCTATGTGACAAAAATTTCCTGTCACCACCTTTACAACATTTACATTAATCCGTGCAATAATCCTGTGGTAAGAAGAAATTAATGATTAAGGTTAAAAAAACACACATTGCTCGATGATCCTTAAACCTTATTATAATCGGAAAATAGGTCATTTGTCCAAAAAAATTTAAAACATGGTTCAAATGGACGAGTAAAAATTAGTATGGGTGAAATGGCGAATTTTTTTTAGTAAGGATGAAACTAGATTCATCGCGGTTTAATCTTAAAAATATTTGAAAATTGGTAGGATGAAATTGGTTACATCCTGGCTATTTTTATATTTTTGTCCATTTGAACAGTATCTTTTTAATTTTTGGCCATTTAAACAGTATCAAAATGTACAAGTCTTTTTCACCCAGGAATTGTTAATTTTGATCTTTTTAACCAATTTTGTGTATTATAATCATCAGGAGATTCCTTTACTTTCTTTAGTGAGATTGCTTAATCTCAAACCAAACCATGTTAATCAAATTATATTTCTAGTGTACTGGTACATATCTACCAAATCCTTTGGATAAATGGTCTTATGTTTTAAGGTTATTTTAAGGTTTGACAGAAAATAATACTCTAGTTGTTTTTTGGCAAATAATTTTAATTTCAATCAGAGTAATTAACTAGCAAAAGTAATGATCTCATTATTATTAGCACAACCGCAACTAAAGTACGTGGAGATTCAAAAGCATGGAAACAAGAAGAAGCTAACAAAAGTGGAGGGATGAATGAAGAATGATGTGCAATTTAGCGTACTTGATTAACTTAATCTGATGTAATTGATTCGCACCACAGTGGTTCTTGTTGTAATATGCTTTCACACAGAATCGAGGAGGGAATTCAAATATGTCCAACTAAACAAATCCAACACACACAAATACAACCCCAACTCGACCTCATATCTTTTCTCCATCTAAAAGTCTCTCTAGGCAAGAGTGGTGGGCGGTGGGCATTGCGAGGGGAGGGGTTACTAGACCCAAGAACCTTTAGAGATCTAACGTCAACTTCGAATCCCCATTACTTTGCATTTCTTAGATTTTAGTGGTTTGTTTCCCTTACGTCTATCTATACCTCCTCGAAGACTGATTTTCACTGTGTTTTAGGCTTCTCTTTTGCGTACCAATTAAGCCAAAATTCAACTCCACCGAGTCAAATCAAAACAAACACCAAAATGCTAATGCTTTTCTGGTCCTACCCTCACAAATTAATAGTGCCGTTAACTATTTACGTGAATCCTAAATGCTTTCTCCGTGCCTTTGTTGACTAAACATAATCATACATATAATTAGGGGGTTAAGTGCAGAAGTATTGGGGAACAAATTCAAAGTGATTGGTAGCACGATGCATGTCATTAGGAATCTCTCAAAGACCAGACTCGTCGTGCGGGGCGCTGTAGCGCTGTCATGTTGCACCGTTATAAACATTGATTGGAATCTCTCAAAGGCCAGACTCGCAACAACCCCTTTGGCCTTTGACTACTCCCTTTTTACCACGACCCACACAGTAAGTTAAAATGTTATCCGAATTGTCTTTGCAGTAAGATTCCAAAAGACTCCGATAAACCCAAGCTTATTACATCATCGTCAATTTCCATCATCACGAATGTGATTACATTTTTACTTAGCTTTCCGCATGACTCATGAGACGATAGATTCTTCTTCTCCGAATCCCAAAAGTGGGGTCCTATTTTGTCTTAGTTTTTAACCAGACTAGCTTAGCTAGGCAACGGCTAAATTACTTGTGATCACAAACACTCAAACGAAAGTAGTTGGCTATCTAGTTCTAAGAGTCGAACATCCAAGCCTTAAAAAATTAACCAGTCACTGAGTTCAAGATTTTGCTTCTCGCTGCTGGTTTAACAGTCGATGTAATCTACTGCATGTGTATGAAGATGACCGGAGTCCTATACCCACTCCGGTAATGGTTCAACCGCGAAGTACTAGATTCACTGATTTCACACAGTGCAAATTCAATGATGGTTACAACATGGCTGGGATTTTAAATGTGTTAGGTTTGCTGGATTAATTTACAGTACTGAATCTTACAGTGTATTTAAAATCTCAATCACCATCACTTTAAGAGCCTGTAAATGATAAATGCAATAGACAAGTAGCAAAGTTCAGTCAAGTAGGCTTAGCTTCTCTTGTGCTGCTACAAAATGAATGAATAACAACAATAAAAACTATAGAACCTGTAAAATCTGTTTAAACCTACTATACGAGACAAATCACAAAAGCGAAACAAATAAATATGAAGTTGAGAACACTAAAGGCATTAAAGAAAGAACGAGAAAGAGAGAGGAGAGATGAGCATCGGTTCAAGAGTTGTTTTTTTTTTTCACCTTGGAACTTTTTCTTTGGCTTCTTCCCATTCCCTCTCGATACCCACAATTCTTTCTCCTCTATACTGCTCTCAAGTCAAATCCCATTCATCACTTCACTTCACTTCACCTTACTTCATTACAAATACTCATGCATCTCTCTTCCTCTGTCTCTCTCCCTGGAGCTCAACACAACTGCACAACTCAACTTCTCTCTCATTCATTTCATCAACGGCTTAACAGACTAGGATCAGCAAAGCATACAGCAGCAGCAGCAGCATAGAAATGAAGGTAACAGAGAAGAAATCAAGCAACAACAACAAGTTCAAGTCCAAGTTCAAATTCAATATCAATGATAACCCAGACATCTTAGTTGAAATACTAAAACGTTTAGATGATCGTTCATTGGGTGTATCAGCTTGTGTGTGCAGACTATGGTGCAACATATCTCGATACGACTCGCTCTGGGAGAACCTTTGTTTTCGACATGTTTATCCTCCTCCATCTGATATCAGACCGGTTGTGTTAGCCTTGGGTGGATATCGAAAACTGTATATGGTGTGTTTACGCCCCATTCTTCATCGCCTCTCCAGACCCACCAAAGAATTCTACAATGGTGGTAACTCCATGCGGGTGATAAGGTCCGTCAGGACCCGAGAAGAAGTGCAACTCTCCCTTTCATTGTTTTCAATTGATTTCTATGAGAGGTTGGGAGATAGAATGGGAGATGCATCGTCACTAATGTTCCTTTGCAATCCAGTCAATGTTTGATCGGCACACAAACAACAGCATAAAGTAGTACATTACCGTTATATAAGTCTTCTGATTCTTAAGGCATATATTAGCGATTACTATTATTTAAATTCTTTCTCTGTTTAACCTTTTCTGAGATTTTTATGTTTTAATTAGCTTATAGGGTTTATAAAGAAGGAACCTACAAGATTATTTTAGTCTCACGCTTCTTTTTCTTTTTCTTTCTTTAGGCTAGTGGCTGTTTTCAAAGTTTTAAAAGAAGTGCTCTTATTGTTGTAAAATGGTGGAATTGAAAAGGGAAAGAAAAAAAAGGTAAAATAAAGAGACATTATAGAGTGGAATGAATTATAAAAGACACCACTCTATTCTTTTCATTTAGGGTTCAAACTTCAAATTTGATGCAGAACACGGGGGGCAACACGAGAGCTAGAGCTAGGCTGTCCATGACAGTGAAGGTTCAATGGTTTAAATTTTACTTCTGTTGCTATTGTTTGTCTTCTGATCTTAACTCTTGTTTGGGGTTAGAATTCTGTTTTACTATTTTAGGGTTTAAGGCTATCTACCCCATCAAAGTATCAATCTTCTCTCCCCACCCATTTCTATGTTGAGGGGTCCCCCTGTAATAGTAAATACTAGGTAACAACTAACAAGAAGATTAGTAAAGGAGTGGACTATGGTTCTTCTGTTTATGTTTAGAAGTTTACAAGAAGATTAGTACAGGAGTGGACTATGGTTCTTCTGTTTAAGTTTAGAAGTTTCGTAATGAACGTAGATAACATGTTAACAAGGTAAAAAGGGTATAAAGGGGTCATAACAGAAAAGGGGCTTGGATTCTGATCATTCAGAGTTGAGTTGAAAAATACTGCATATATACTAAATAAAATGTGTAAAAGGAAAGAACAGAAAGAAAGTAGAAAAAAAACAACAGGAGAAGTCCATGCAGTAAACACCCCACAGTGCCCACACTACTCAAAGCTCAATAAACCAGTCACATCTATAAAAGTCAGACTGCATTATGCATGGGATAATGGATACCACAAATTTGTTATAGCTGAACAGATCAATCAACAAACAACAACAACAGTACAACAGCCGAAAAGAAAAAGATACACATGGGCTTGGATTATGGTTCCTGCTCAACTACCCAAATTCTTTAAGGTAACAGAAAAAAGGCCAAGATTAATTGAGCAACAACCTAACTGAACAAGCATCTAAATAGGAAGGAGTCATATTATTGGGCTAGGTTGCACGAGGATACCCTGACTGAGACTATCCATGAAACCTTTCCGCGTTGGTAAGCTATCTCATCAGCCTTGTATTAGAGTCAAGTGTTCTTCACTTAGCACCCTATCACAGACTAACAGAAGGAACGTACTGAGCATATATGTTTAGATCTAAGATTTCCGTACCACCACTCAAGAGGACAGCACTCATGTAGTGCAGGGTTCACAGGGAGAGAGAGAGAGAGAGAGATAAAATTCATTACACACGTCCATAGGATAAGAGTTACTTTTTATTGTTTTGAACTAATGTATAACAAGGGAGTGCCAACACACATTTAAGTAAAAAGAAAAACAATACTGATTTTTGAACATTCTAACTAAACCACAACAAACATACCATCACGGAAATGCAAGTCACTTTCATACTAAAAAATGCAAGCACCATTTAAGCTGTTACTCTGACCTCTCTTTCTAACAAACCCTGGATTGTTACTACCATGTGGGCCAAATTAGTCAAAATTGCTTCATGCCATCCCACCACTTGTTGCCGTCCTAATTATCTGAAACAGGGCTGCAAATTGAGAAATAAAAAAGAATATTAACCAAATATAGAAACAGATCAAAATCATAAATGCATGTTGTCTGCAATGATTTGATAATTGAGCTGCCATTCTTGCCCAGATCCACAAGTACTGGAAACAAAATAATGCAAACACAATCTATATGGTGTATTCCAAAATTTGGAATGAAAATATAATTCAAACTGTGATCACATAATTAACCGACAACAATGCTACATAGGAGAACGCACAATGGAATAGATTCTTAGCACAAAGAAAATTGATATGAACACAAGTAGCAAATCAATATTAGCAACTAGTACAAATGAGAAAGGTGAAATTTCATCCTAGGTTATAACACTTGCTCTTTCTCTTAAGCAACCTAAGATAAAATGAAGCAAAATCACAAAAAAAAATTAGGATCACAACAAAAAAAGATGTTAAATGGGTTGAAGTGACATACATGATCCAATGACCACAAAGACGAACAAGCCCAACACAATGGGTCCAACTGGATAGTCAGACCCTTTCTTAATAGTGGTTTCAGGAACTGATCCCCTTCTTGTAATGTTTTTCTGGAATTTGGCAATTTTCTTATCGGCAATGCGCTTTGAAGTCGTCTGTCAGCATGAAAAATTGTAAGTACATGAAGAATGAAACAACTTCATGATAAAAAAAACTGTAATAACAATAACTACATGCAAGATTAAGGGACCTTTAAACCATTTCACCCAAAACATATATTCATTAATATGGAATTCTTGGGTATGATTCAAGATAATTACCATTGAACAAAACTATAAAGCATAATACAGGTTGAACCACAGATATAGCCAAAGATAACTCTTAAACAAAACAAAATGAGACAATTCAAAATCCTGTCCCTAAAACTAGGTGTTTACAACAAGGCGAATAAAGGACATTATAGCATTAGCACTAGTACATCTCCTTATCAATCGCATGAA
This sequence comes from Papaver somniferum, assembly GCF_003573695.1. Taxonomy (NCBI): domain Eukaryota; kingdom Viridiplantae; phylum Streptophyta; class Magnoliopsida; order Ranunculales; family Papaveraceae; genus Papaver; species Papaver somniferum. The sequence continues at coordinate 139,291,374 of NC_039358.1, forward strand.
ACAAAGAGCTCAACCTCTAAAGGTACAATTAACCATAAGATCCTACAATGTAGACCCAAATTTATTCAGGATCGAAGTAAGAATTTTTTTTCCCCCGTTCTCTGATTAAAAAAAAGTCTGCTTTTTCTTTTTTCTGTTCAGCTGGTAAATATGAATTACTAGCAAAGAATAAATACCGCTAGATAAACCCTAAAAAGATAGAGTGAAAACGAAAAAGAAGTCAAAATTGAACAAATTAAAACCCCTTGATTTCAGAAATAGATCAAGAACATTACTAATCTAATCCTGAGATTCAGAAAAAGGTGTACTTACAAAGTACGATTTAAAATCAATCAATGAACAAAATTCAACGAAATTAAGCCAAAATCAAACAACAAGATAGCAAATCAATAATCAATCAAATTATAACAGAGAGAGAGGAGGAACTGATTACCATCTTAATGCAAGAACGGACGTAACGAAGAAATTGCAGAGACAAGGAGAGAAACTGAGGCTTTGGAGATTCAGATTGGGTCAATGCAGAATCAAACCCGCGTTTCCTGGTTTTAATAAGAAAAATAGTAAGTAACGGCGGGCGTTATTTTAGATATATCGGCTATCGTTGACCAAAGGCTAAAAACCGCGACTTCCCGAGAGACAAGGAGTAGGAGTGAATTGAACGTGCTAGGCCATGACCTCGTTTGTGGACTTGAAAGGTGGCCCTCTCTCAGCTCACCGGTGAGCATTTGGCCCAAAAATCCGTGGTTTTTATCCGGTATAATTGTAATTTTGCGGATAGATGTCGGGCCCGTTAATTAGTGGATTGGATGCCGATACAATTTTTAGGATACGACGGATTTTGAAGTGGATGCGGATGTACTCTTAAAAATTAGAAATTTGATGTTTGGTCCACCAAATCCGACCGGATTAACCTATAGTCCAGCGCGATATAGTTTTTAACCGCTAGTCCAAAAAAAATTTGAAATATTAAAATTATTTGATTGCTCTCACCAATTACGTGTGAATCATCTACTTCATTCTTCTTCTTTATTTTTTTCAGACAAAAATCAAAATGAACGCCAGAAAAATAGATCCAATGAAACGATCAACAAAAAATGATCGAAATCATCGACCAAAAGTAAGAAAAACATAGATCCATTAAACCATTAACGAATGTGACGACAATCATCGATAAAAACTCAAAAAATATTAAAATTAACAGAGCAATAAGAGAAGAAATTAGTAGAAGAAGAAAATTTTCTGCTAATCACTTAGAGCATTACATACTGTTATATATGATCGTACATATTGATATGTATTAAAGGAAAAAGTGTATCATCCCACAAAACATATTGATCAAACAATACATATTGGTATGTACTGGAGGAAAATACGTACTGTAAGTAAAAGTGTATAATCCCACAATACATATTGATCCAGCAATAAATATTGTTATGTACTGAAGGAAAATATGTATTGAAGGAAAAAGTGTATCATCCCATGGTCCATATTGATCCAGCAATACATATTGATATATACTGAAGGAAAAAGTGTATAATTCCAGGATACATATTTATTCAACAACACATATTGATATGTACCGAAGGAAATTTTTTATGATCCCACAATGCATAGTGATCCAACAGTACGTATTAGTATGTACTTAATGAAAATATATATCGAAGGCAAAAGTGTAAGGTCCAACAATACGTCTTCGTTCATCCCACGGGATATATTGATATGTACTATATGACCATACAAAATCTGTTAGAGCACCGCTCGGTCGAACTCGCAAGCGTTGCTATCTCAAGATTGTTATCAAGTTTAGTTGCCAAAACTATAAGTCTTGATTTCTGGTCTACTCATAGCTAAGTCTCGGACTAGGATAGAAAGTGTAGTTGAGCTCTAGACTCCATGACGATAGTCATACAAAGACGAAGAACTACTCAAGGAACTGGTGGAACTTCATCGACTAAAAGGTATGTGGAGACTTGAACTTGTCTATCACTCAAAAGTCTGTCTACTATATCTCCTATCTTGAGACAAAAGTCGCATTGCTATATACACTATGATTATACACATTTGTTATTTCGAGCCGAGTTTATCTCGCTTATCTATTTTTTTCTCGAAATATGTGTTGGTAAGCTTTCGCTTTGACCAAGTTCATCTTTACTAATGACGAAAGTCATATTAGTTTCAATTACTTGAAAATCGCTTTGACGAAAAATAGCTTGTGAACAACAACTATATAACGTCCTCTAAGAATGTTTCAACGATTGAAATGAGAGTTTATAATATAACCTTGAAAGGATATAAACATTGTGTGATAACTCATACGTGTGTAAGTCCTTATTCCTTGAACCAAAGTATGCGTACTTTGCTGCTCAGGAAAACCGGAACTGAAGTCCGCGTACCAATACGCGTATTGTCGGAAGTTCACATCCCATGAATTTCTGCTGGAGTTTGTGAACTGAAAACAAACTTATTCCGGGTACTTAAGTCCGCGTACCAGTATGCGTACTTAAGTGGGTTAGTTTCTAAACACAATTATTCGTGAACTTAAACTTATATAAACTAAGGAATGCATACTTGCAAACCGTGGCTATAAACTTCATGAATTGATTCGAGTGAATCAAATCGTTTTTGCTTCGATTGTTTCTTATATACTTCTATGAGATCTAATAAATTGAACAACTCTCTAACTAGTTCTCTTGAGTCATTTGAACTAGTTATGGTTAAGATGAATATGGTTGATATGAAAGTGCTCATATGGCTAACCATTTGGTTAATTACTGTTGAACCAACTAAGTGTAAATATTTGGGTACGGTTACACAAACCTAAATAAACGTGCATTTAATTTGTCTGTAACAAGCTAAGTTCGATCTAACGGTTGAAAGATACTAGCTTGAATCTAATTAGGTTTTCATCTAACGGTGAATATTGAATGCTTTGTTACCAAGGTAACTTAGATTGCAAACTTTGATTTGAAAAACTATACGAAGGGGAACTCTAGCAACTGGGAAACCTAATCCCCACACCTTCTGTGTGATACTAGTTGTATTAGCTAGAGTCGATTCTCCTTTAACCTTAGGTTTCTATCGAGACCTTGTAGGTTAACGACTTGAAGACTTCATTGGGATTGTGAAGCCAGACCCAACTATTTTCTCTGTGGTTGCGTGATCTGATCTTGTTGTTTCTATCATATTAAGTACAATCGTAAGATTGGCTTGTGATTGATTTCTCCGATAGGCAAGATATAAAAGAAGTCACAAACATCTTCGTCTCATCGTTTGTGATTCCGCAATATCATCTTTCGCTAGTCGATTAAGATTATTGTGAGGTGATTGATAATTCTAGGTTGTTCTTCGGGAATATAAGTCCGGGTTATCAATTGGTTCCTGTTCACCTTGATTTATCAAAAGACGGAACAAAAACTTGTAGGTATTTCTGTGGGAGACAAATTTATCTATTACCGAAGACTTTTCTGTGTGATACAGATTTGTTTATTAAAGTCTACGACTTTGAGTCGTAGCAAGTCTTAGTTGTGGGTGAGATCAGCTAAGGGAATCAAGTGCGTAGTATCCTGCTGGGATCAGAGACGTAAGGAGCACAACTGTACCTTGGATCAGTGTGAGATTGATTGGGGTTCAACTACAGTCCAGACCGAAGTTAGTTTGTAGTAGGCTAGTGTATGTAACGGCTTAATACAATGTGTGTTCAATCTGGACTAGGTCCCTGGATTTTTCTGTATTTGCGGTTTCCTCTTTAACAAAACTTTTGGTGTCTGTGTTATTTCTTTTCCGCATTATATTTTGTTATATAATTGAAATATCACAGGTTGTGCGTTGAATTGATCAATTGGGAAATACAACCTTTGGTTGTTGATTGAAATTGATTGATCCTTGAACATTGGCCTTTGGTACCGTTCAAGTGATTTCTCTTGTATTCAATTAGACTCGCAAATTTCTATTTGCTTAAGTAAGTATTGAATCGAGAAAGTGAGATATAACTCTTTGATATACTTTTATTAAGATTGAGTCTGACTGTCTAGTTGATTCTCTTAAAAATATATTGGAGTTTGTCCATGCAGATTGCTAAGAGAAATATTGGGTGTGGTTGTTAGACCCCCGATTTTTCAATTGTTATCAGAGCACGCAAACACGTTTAAAGACCTTATAAGTTTGTGTTTGTAGCGATCTGACTCTATGGACAGTAAAATCTCTATAAACGCTTCACCAGGGATAAATTCTGATTGTAGAAAAAGTTCTGAAAAACTAGTTATTCTCCAGAAGAAGTTGGATGAACAAATCCGGATCAACACTGATCTTGTTGCAGAAATTGCATTGTATAAGGATTTGAAGTCTGTCAAAATTCCTTCAATGGATTTGAATAACTCTGTTTATTCTTCTCTGAAGAATGGTCATAAGTCAGATGATAAACAAGGTCTAGGCTTTGTAAAACCTGATAGTACTCAAAACTACTCTTACGAGATTAAAGGTGTTGGTCCATGTATGTTATGTGACTCTTACAATCACTTTCAACATACTTGTATGTCCTTCCGAAAAAGCCTAAAAGTTGCAAGTAATCTTCATAAGAAAGATGAACAACGGTTTGCTTCTCTAAAAGGATGTATAAAACTAATAAGAAATCCTAAACAAGATAGTAGTGTTAGTATGGGAGCTTTTACTTTAAAATCGACATCGCCCTTTCAATGGTTTCTTGATAGTGGATGTAGCCGACATATGACAGGTGATCTCACGTGGTTTATTTCTTCAAATGACTATGAAGGAGGTCCGGTGACATTTGGAGATGGGATTTGCTGCTACATAAGCAAGAAGGGGACGATCAAACTTCCTGGCGTTCCTGAAATCCATGATGTAGTATACGTAAAAGGTATGACTGCAAATCTTCTTTCTATTAGTTAAATCTGTGACAAAGGCTATAGAGTTATCTTCAATGCAAATGTATGTGACATTGTAGACAAAACTTGGGAAAGTAATTTTTCAGGGAACTCGTGGTAAAAACAATTGTTATCTTATGGATACTCAGTTCAGTAACAATTGCAATTTGACTAAGGTGTAATCTACACATCTTTGGCATGAGTATATTGGTCACATCAACTATCATCTTCTGGCTAAGATCATTAACAAAGAACTTGTTAGAGGTGTTCCCAAAATCAATGCAAAGATTGATGGTGTATGTGGTGCCTGTCAAAAGGGTAAACAAACGAAAGTTCACCATAAATCATCTCGAGATATTCTCACTAAAACTCCACTTGATTTAATTCATATGGACCTCTTCGGACCTATTCAACAACCCACGGTTGCTGGTGAGAAGTATGTTTTAGTTATGGTAGATGATTACACCAGATTCACTTGGATTGCATTTCTATCTCATAAGAATGAAACCCTTGATGAATTCAAGATTATTGTTAAAAGAATCCAGAACGAACAAGGTCGCCAACTAAAGAAAATTAACTGAATTCAAGGACACTAAGGTGTTTGAATTTTGTGACGAACTGGGGATTATTCAACAATATTCACCACCCATTACTCCTCAAGCCAATTGAGTTGCAGAAACAAAAAACAGGAACATTCAAGAAATGTCCAGGGTAATGCTCCATAACAAAAACTTACGTTAAGTTTTTGGGGAGAAGCTATCTTTACAGCATGTTATTTGATCATATGTGTCCACCTATGGTCTAAAACCCTAAAAACTCCTTATGAGTTGTGGTATGGTAGAAAACCAAACTTGCACTATCTCAGAGTGTTCGGAAGTAAGTGCTACATTCTAAAAGACCGAGAACAGAGAGGAAAATTCGATACTAAAAGTGATGAAGGTATCTTCCTTGGCTATGTCTTTGATAGTCGTGGTTTTCGAGTGTTTAATCTCAGAACCCAAGTTATGATGGAGTCTGCTAATGTTATTATCGATGATATTAGTAATTTTCATCATGATAATCCTCCAACTGAGACAATTGAGAAAGTCAAAGAAATCCCAGAATCAGTTGAAGTCATTCCAACTGTTACTAATCCTGATATTTCTAGTGACGAGGAGAAGAGCATTGATCAGGCTATTCCTGTTAAACAAAAGTGTGTCCCTCCTCGACACCTCTGGGTTCAAAGGAATCATGATCCCAACAGTATTATTGGAGGTAGAGATTCTACTGCTAAGACAAGAGGACAACTTCAAAATATTTGCAATTTTTGTTGTTATCTTTCACAAGTAGAACCGAGAAATATTGATGAAGCTCTTAGCGATCCCTTTTGGGTGAATGCAATGCATGAAGAGTTAAATCAATTTCAAAGACAAGACATACGGGAACTTGTACCTTGTCCCTCCAATATCAATATTGTTGGTACTAAATGGATATTCAAGAATAAGTCTGATGAATTTGGCACAATTGTCAGAAATAAAGCCAGACTTTTCGCTCAAGGATATTTACAGATTGAAAGTATTGACTTTGACGAAACCTTTGCTCCTGTTGCACGCCTTGAGTCCATTCGGTTTTTATTAGCTCATGCTTGTTTTCTTAAGGTTAAGCTGTTTCAAATGGACATAAAATCCGCGTTCCTAAACGGAAATTTAAAGGAAGAAGTTTATGTCGCTCAACCTAAAGAATTTGAAAATCCTGATTTCCCAGATCATGTTCTTAAGCTTAAAAAGGCATTATATGGGTTAAAACAAGCACTTAGAGCCTGGTTCGAAAATCTTACTACTTCTCTTCTTAGGAAAGGTTTTTTGAGAGGCGGAGCGGATAAAACCTTGTTTACCAAATGGAGTGGGAAAGATGTTGTCATTGCTCATGTCTATGTAGATGATATCATCTATGGTTCAACTTCTGAGAAACTTGCAAAAGATTTCCAAGTCTCTCTTGGCAAAGAATCTGAAATGAGCAATGTTGGTGAATTAAAGTTCTTCTTAGGATTACAAATTCATCAACATAAGGATGGAATTTACTTATCTCAAGAATAATATTTAAAAGATCTTTTCTCAAGGTTCGGTCTGGATAAGTCAACTCCAAAACTGACACCTATGCCCACCACTGGTAAACTACACAAAGATGAGAAAGGAGTAAATATGTATCAAAAAATGTATCGATCTATTATTGGTAGCCTTTTATATCTTACGGCTACTAGAATTGATATTGATTTTAGTGTTGGTTGTTGTGCTATATTTCAGGCTAACCCAAAGGAATCTCATCTTGCAACTGCAAAAAGGAACATATGATATGTGAATCACACGGTCGGGTCTGGTCTATCTTACACTTTTGATACTAACACTGACCTTTCTGCTTATTTTGAGGTTGATTGTGCAGGATGTGTATAAGACAAAAAAAGTACATCAGGGGGTTTCTACTACGCATGACTGAATCTTGTGGCTTGCCATAGCAAGAAACAAAATTCACAATCCCTGTCCACATGTGAAGCAGAATATATTGTTGCCGGCTCATGTTGTACTCAACTTCTCTGGATGAAACAAATGTTAACTGATTATGGAATTGATACTGGAATAATGAAGATCTTTTGTGATAACTCTAGCACGATTCGAATCACTGAGAATCTCGTTAAGCACTCAATAACAGAGCACATTGATATGAGGTACCATTTTATTCGAGATCTCTAATGGTATCATAAATATGGAATTTGTGCCTTCCGAACAACAATTGGATGATATTCTTACCGAACCATTAGACACTGCTACATTTCAACACTTAAGGCAGTATATTGGTGTTGTTTTGGTTCATTAGATATTCCTAAAACTCTTTCCCCTGTGCATATCTCGATCTTTTGGGCAATTGAGTTTGGAACTCCAGTAAGTGTTTACTTCAATTCTGCATTTGTTTCAGTAGGTTGATTTTCTGTCAGGTTTCTTAATGTAATAATCCAAGGAAATCTTTTTTTTCTTGTGAAAGTAAGGTCGCTCTTGTTGTTCTTTCAGGAATGACATTTTATGGGGGAGAGTTCTTAATTGAACTTGTGCTTACTTACTAAATCTTTATGGGGAGTGCGGCTGTGGAATAATATAGGGGTTATCTTGTATCTTTATAAACTCCTTGATGAATGCATTTAGCTTCGGCTATACGATGGCATCTAAAAAAGTTGATATGTGCTTTCTTTTGGTCATGAAATGTCTGTATGGAAATTTCATTAAGACCCCACTAGTTTTCGTACCTTTGCCAATTTTATTGACAAAAAGGGGGAGAATTAATGTGTAGTTCACACTACAAATACATATGGTTTTCGGATCATTATGTAAGGGGGAGTGGTTTCCATGTGAGATGGAGTATTGACTAAGGGGGAGTGATACATATCACCATAGTATTTTTGTCGAAGTTGTGATACAATTGAACTTTGATACTGTGTAATAATATTATGACAATGTGTAACAATGATTGAGAACTCTTGTTTTCTCATTGTTATAGCTACAGATTTTCAACAACAATATGTTAAACTTACAACCTTTGGAATCATTGGAGTACTTGGAAATGACGAAGATTTCGAGTAATGCTGAAGAACCAATGAGATCATGCATGTGGAAGAGAAGCTACAAAATTTTATTTATTTATTTTGTATTCCATATGTATTGATAGTTTTGTCATTAAAATTGACAAAGGGGGAGATTGTTAGAGCACTGCTCGGTCGAACTCGCAAGCGTTGATATCTCAAGCTTGTTGTAAAGTTTAGTTGCCAAAACTATAAGTCTTGATTTCTAGTGTACTCATAGCTAAGTCTCAGACTAGGATAGAAAGTGTAGTTGAGCTCTAGACTCCATGGAGATCATCATACAAAGACGAATAACTACTCAAGGAACTGGTGGAACTTCATCGACTAAAAGGTATGTGGATACTTGGACTTATCTATCACTCAAAAGTCTATCTACTCTATCTCCTATCTTGAGACAAAAGTCGTATTGCTATATAGACTATGATTATACACATTTGCTATTTCGAGCCGAGTTTATCCTGCTTATCTATTTCTCGAAATATGTGTTGGTAAGCTTTCGCTTTGACCAAGTTCATCTTTACTAGAGACGAAAGTCATATTAGTTTCAATTACTTGAAAATCGCTTTGACGAAAAATAGCTTGTGAACAACAACTATATAACGTCCTTTAAGAATATTTCAATGATTGAAATGAGAGTTTAGAATATAACCTTGAAAGGATATAAACATGGTGTGATAACTCATACATGTGTAAGTTCTTGTTCCTTGAACCAAAGTATGCGTACTTTGCTGCGCATGAAATCCGGAACTGAAGTCCGCGTACCAGTATGCATCTTGTCGGAAGTTCACATCCCATGAATTTCTGCTGAAGTTTGTGAACTAAAAACAAACTTATTCCGGGTACTTAAGTCCGCGTACCAGTATGCGTATTTAAGTGGATTAGTTTCTAAAAACGATTATTCGTGAACTTAAACTTATATAAACTAAGGAATGCATACTTTCAAACCGTGGCTATAAAGTTCATGAATCGATTCGAGTGAATCAAATCGTTTTTGCTTCGATTTTGTATTATATACTTCTATGAGATCTAAGCAATTGAACAACTATCTAACTAGTTCTCTTGAGTCATTTGAACTAGTTATGGTTAAGATGAATATGGTTGATATGAAAGTGCTCATATGGCTAACCATTTGTTAACTACTGTTGAACCAACTAAGTGTACATGTTTGGTTACGGTTACACAAACCTAAATAAACGTGCATTTTATTTGTGTGTAACAAACTTAAGTAAGTAGATGTACGAACTTGTTTCATAGTCGAAATAAAATCAAAAGGATTGATGGTCCAGTTTTTATTGAAGATATTAAGGTTGGACCTATCCTAAGCTATATAGGAAATCAAGGTAAAACCAACCCTAGATTATGTTGGGAATCAAGATAGAACCGATCCCTACATATATTGGGAGTTAAGGTAGAAGCGATCCTAACTTTGTTTCGGAGTCAAGGTAAAATCGGTTTCCATAGGAAAAACCGATTTACATAATTCATGTACACCTTAGGGTTTGTGCAATTTTGGAAATTGGGTTTGCAAAACAGGAAAGTTCAAGATGTCGATATAATAAGTAATTTTTGTTAGAAATTTCAGCAACTAAACATGATCATTTTGTCTAAGTATGATTACCTTAGATTAAGCATGATTTGACACTACACTTAACATGTTTAGTAACATCTACTTTATGCTGACTTTGCTGAATGTTTAGGATCTTCTATTTTGTAACTAGATAGCTCACATTCATAACATGGTATAGTAGGTACATACCTTAGATTATAGGGCAGATATGATATTAACTAGAAAGCAATGAAATTTGTAGAACCAGAAACGTTTCTTGCTTGGTAAACTTCCAATTCTATCTCTTCTTATCTTTTAATGATGATATAAACTTTAGTTATATAAGAGGCTAGAATGACCTCATGCTTCATAGGAACATATGTCCTTCAACCTGCCATCATCAGTTGAAAAACAATCCCACAACAACGCATACAATCTTTTATGCCACAAGTGATAGTCAAAGAAATATCAATTCCTTGACCATGAAAAAAAACTTTCATGCATAATCTATACCTTAAACTTTCTGATTAGGATTACACTAATCCAATTTAGCTAAACCAAAACTTAATTTTTTGCTAAATCAAAATAAGCTAACATTCTCCCACTTTTGGTCAGCAAAAAATTTATTCTGAATTTTGAAAACATTTAAGAAAATATTTGGATTAGATAGCAGTACGAGAATGTAGGTGGCCACCTTTGAATTTTAGAAAACTTCAATCCCAATTAGTGAGGTAAAAGACCATGAAGAACTTTATCCTTAATTTAAATGGCACGCTAGAAAACGAGTATAGAGACTTAAGCACCACTTAAACGATGCGTAATCCATTTTTATAATCAGAAATCCAGACGGTCCATTATCATTAAGTTAATATTTTTAGCTGGCATACACCTTTAGTGTTATCATCTGCAGAACAGAACCTTATCATGTCACAATTAAGAGACTAAACAGAAGCATATAGTAAGAGCATATATAACAAGAACACGTTGATGTGCCAAACTGAAGTAGTTGATTATATAACATATAACCACTGCATACAAGCTTCAGTAAAACTCAAAAGATATCAACAACACCCATAGAAAACACATGCTCTTTAAACACTTTAGGGCTCAAACCTTTCGTCATTGGATCTGCAATCATGCGATCAGTTGAAATATGAGTGAAAATGCGGGGGTCTAACAACCACACCGAACAATTCGTTTGGAAATCTGAGAGGACTTACTCCAATACACTTTCTAGAGAATCAACTAGACAGTCAAACTCAATCTAGAATAAAGTATATCAAAGAGTTTAATTTCTCTAACTCTTAATTCAATCCGCAATCAACAAATAGAAATCTACGAGCCCGATTGAATATAAGAGGAATTAATTGAACAGTACCAAAGACCAATGTTCAAGTGTCAATCAATGTAAATCAACAAACCAAGGTTGGATATTCTAATTGATTGATCTTAACGCACAACCTGTGATATTTCAATTATATAACAAAATATAATGCGGAAAAGAAATAACACAAACACCAGAATTTTGTTAACGAGGAAACTGCAAATGCAAAAAAAACGCGGGACCTAGTACGGATTGAACACCACACTGTATTAAGCCGCTACAAACACTAGCCTACTATCAATTAACTTTAGACTGGACTGTAGTTGAACCCTAATCAATCTCACACTGATTCAAGGTACAGTTGTGCTCCTTATATGTCTGATCACAGCAGGATACTATGCACTTGATTCCCTTAGCAGATCTCACCACAACTAAGAGTTGCTACGACCCAAAGTCGTTTTTTTCCGTCTTTTGATAAATCAAGGTGAACATGAACCAATTGATAAACCGGACTTATATTCCCGAAGAACATCCTAGCTAGTATTATCAATCACCTCACAATAAACTTAATCGACTAGTGAAACAAGTTATTGTGGAATCACAAACGATGAGACGAAGGTGTTTGTGATTAATTTTCTATCTTGCCTATCGAAGATGTAAATCTCAAGCCAATTTTACAATTGCACTCGATCACGATAGAAACAGCAAGATCAGATCATGCAACTACAAAGAGAATAGTTGGGTCTGGCTTCAGAATCCCAATGAAGTCTTCAAGTCGTTAACCTACAGGGTCTCGAGAAGAAACCTAAGGTTAAAGGAGAATCGACTCTAGTTATGCAACTAGTAGCACACAGGAGGTGTGGGGATTAGGTTTCCCAGTTGCTAGAGTTCTCCTTTATATAGTTTTCAAATTAGGGTTTGCAATCCAAGTTACCTTGGTAACAAAGCATTCAATAATCATCGTTAGATGAAAAACCTGATTCAACCAAGCTAATATCTTTCAACCGTTAGATCGAACTTAGCTTGTTACACACAAATGAAATGTACCCTCATTTAGGTTTATGTAACCGTACCCAAACGTGTACACCATGTTGGTTCACAAATAGTTAACCGAGGTTAGCCATATGATTACTCTCATATAAACCTTATTCATCTTAACCATAACTAGTTCAAATGACTCAAATGAAACTAGTTAAAGAGTTGTTCAATTGCTATATTCTCATGGATTTATACAAGAACACAATTGAAGCAAAATCGGTTTGATTCACTCGAATCGATACATGAAGATTATAGCCACGGTTTGCAAAGATTGCATTCCTTATTGATAAATGTTTTTAGGTTCATGTACAACCGATTTTAGAAAGTAACCTACTTAAGTATGCGTACGGGTATGCGTACTTAAGTAACCAGATTTGAGTTTGTTTTAGTTTTCAAACTCATCAGAAATTCATGGACGTGAACTTTCCGCCAGTATGCGCACGGGTACGCGTACTTTAGGTAACCGGATGAGTTTGGTTTTGGTTTTCAAACTCAGTAGAAATTCACGGACGTGAACTTCCGCCAGTATGCGTACGGATACACATACTTACCCAGTCTCCTACAACCTTCAATCTCAATCAGTGAGGTAAAAGACCATGAAGAACTTTATCCTTAATTTAAATGGCACGCTAGAAAATGAATATAGAGACTTAAGCACGACTTAAACGATGCGTAGTCCATTTCTATAATCAGAAATCCAGACGGTCCATTATCATTAAGTTAATTTTTTTTTTAGCTGGTATACACCTTTAGTGTTGTCATCTGCAAAACAGAACCTTATCATGTCACAATTAAGAGACCAAACAGAAGCATATAGTAAGAGCATATATAGCAAGAACACGTTGATATGCCAAACTGAAGTAGTTGATTATATAACATATAACCACTGCATACAAGCTTCAGTAAAACTCAAAAGATATCAACAACACCCATAGAAAATACATTCTCTTTAAACACTTTAGGACTAAAACCTTTCGTCATTGGATCTGTAATCATACGATCGGTCGAAATATGAGAAATATCTATTTATCGTTCCTTGATTTTGCGCTTTACCAGGAAATACTTAACATCTATATATTTTACTCTTCCTGTTCCTTGATTGTCTTTCGCAAAGCTTATTGTAGGTTGGTTATTACAGTAAAACTTCATTGGTCTAGAAACTGAATTTATAACTTGTATACCCCTCATAAAGATTTTTAACCATACAACATGAGTAGTCGCCTCATAACAAGCAATATACTCTGCCTCCATTGTAAACTGAGCTTGTATTAGTTGTTTAACACTTCTCCATGAAACATCACTATTAGCGAACATGAAAACATAACCTGAAGTAGATTTCAGACTATCTGAGCCCATAAAATCAGAATCAGAATAACACACAACTTCTAACTCTTTCGATCTTCTGTAAACAAGATGAAAATGCTTTGTTCGCTGCAAGTATCGAAACACTTTCTTCACTGCCTTCCAATGAGATTCACCTGTATTATGTTGATAACGTCCCAACATACCAACAACAAAACTCAAATATGGACGGGTGCAAATCATGGCATACATTAAGCTTCTGACTGCCGACGCATACCGTTTTGAGTCAATTCGACTCCTTTCCAGATTTGATTTAAGACACTGTAGTTTATTGATGATGTCATCTTTAATAATAGGTGCTTCCCCTGCTGCGCAATTATGCATTTCAAATCTTTTAAGAATCTTCTTTATATAAGCTTCTTGAGATAAGCCCAACAAACCTCTCTTTCTATCGCGACTTATCTTAATACCCATGACATAGGAAGCTTCTCCTAAGTCTTTCATCTCAAAATTAGTCGAGAGAAAATTCCTAGTATCATGTAGCATATGAATATTATTAGTAGCCAGCAAGATATCATCGACGTATAGAATCAAAAAGATGAACTTTCTCCCACTAGTTTTCAGATATATGCACCTGTCAAACGCGTTTTTAACAAAAACATACGAGGTTATCACTTTATCAAATATCAGATACCACTGCCTAGAAGTTTGTTTCATCTTGTACAGAGATTTCTTTAAACAACATACTTTTCCTTCTTGTTTCTGAGACATCAAACCTTCCGGTGGCAGCATATAAATCTTCTTATCAAGTTCACCATTCAAAAATGTTGTTTTGACATCCATTTGAAACAATTCAAGATCAAAATGAGCTACCAGGGCCATTATTATTCTTAAAGAATCCTTCTTAGAAACTGGAGAGAAGGTTTCTTCGTAACCGACACCTTCTTCTTGTGTATAACCCTTTTCTACAAGTCTGGCTTTGTATCTCTCAATCCTCCCAGCAATATTCCTTTTGATTTTAAAAATCCATTTACAACCAACTGTCGTCGCACCTTCAGAAAGATCTGCCATATCCCATACTCCATTCTTGTCCATTGATTGCAGCTCCTCATCTATGGCAGGAAGCCAACAATGAGCATTCTTGCCATTTACTTCCTACGAATATGTTAAAATTTCATCTTCCTCATCAGCTGTACAGTCTTGATGATCTTCGCAGAACTGGTTCACCCACTTCAATATCTTTAGAAGATTCTGGAATGCCAACTTCAGATTGCTTGTAAACTGAAGTTTCATTCTATTCAGTAGGAGTACCTTCTTCTTCTTCTTCTTCTTCAAATACAACTATTCTTGATTCTGAAGTCCCACTAATTTCATCATGTTCTAGAAATCTGGCGTTGTTAGTTTCAGCAATTTCGAAAGGCTTAGATGGACAATAGAATATGTATCCCTTCGATCTATTTGGGTAACCAACAAAGAAACAACTTGTAGCGCGAGAATCAAGTGCCTTTTCAAATGGATTATGAACTCTTGCTTCAGCTGGACAACCCCATACATGAAAATGATTTAGACTAGGCTTTCTACCTGTCCACATCTCGAAAAGAGTCATAGGTACTGCTTTACTAGGAACTCGGTTCAATATGTATGTTGTTGTCTTCAAGGCTTCTCCCCAAAAGGATTCAGCAAGGGTAGAATTGCATAACATGGTACGAACCATGTCTTTGTAAGTTATGTTTTGCCTTTCTGCCACTCCATTTTGCTCGGTGATCTAGGGGTAGTGAATTGAGGTACAATTCCATGCTCTTGCAGAAAATCCATCAATTTTCCATGATTTTCGCCAAAAGAATCTGACTTGCCATAGTATTCACCTCCCCTATCACATCTCGGCACTTTAATATTCTTGTCAAGTTGATTTTCAACTTTTGCCTCATAAGTTTGAAACACCTCAAGAGCATCAGATCTTTGATGAATAAGATGCACATACCCATAACGCGAAAAGTCATCTATGAAAGTAATGAAGTATCGCTGTCCGCCTCTAGAAGCAATAGTAAAAGGACCACATATATATGTATGAACGATTTCAAGCAAATCTTTACTATGCATTGCTGTCTTTTTTCTGGTTTTAACAAGCTTTCCTTTAATACATGCAACATAAGTACTGAAATTTGAAAAATTCAGTTATTGCAGAATCCCTTCCCCTATCAGTCTCTCTATACGTTCTCTGGATATATGCCCCAATCGCTGATTCCATAACATAGAAGAGTTTTCAGAGTTTAAACTTCTTTTAGTACCCTTAACAGATGAACTAGAAGCATCAACATACATACACAACTCTGAATTTGTAGCACCAAGATCAACATTCAACTTGAATAGATTATCAACAAGCGGCGCAAAACCAACAAGTTGAGAGTTACGATAATACTTATATATCCACCACCAACAGAAAAACAAAAACCTTTGGCATCAAGTATACCAACTGATATCAAATTTCGCCCGGGATACGATGTGGTCGGGTCACATCGTTTAAGTATGTGGCCCCTCTTTGTTTATTTACACGTATGTTAAATTAGTTTTAAACAAAAAAGAACTCTTAATTTTTCTCTAAAAAGACAAGAAAAGTTAGTTCTCTAAAAAGTAGCCCCCTCTAAATCCCCCGAAATAATAAGAAAACTAACACTTTTCAAGACATGTCAAACAAATAAGATGGGCCACATGCTCAAACGATGTGGCCCGACCACATCGTAGCCGCTCCGATCAAATTTCTTCTTACACTAGGTACATAAAAGACATCAAAAAGCTCCAAAATATATCCAGATTCCAGAGTTAATTGCACGTTTCCAACTGCTTCAACTTTCACTCCTTGAGCATTTGGCATGTATAGATACCGCTCTCCCTCACTTAGATTCATATTTCTTTTGAGTGCCTGCAAGGAATTAGTGATATAAATTGTTGCAGCGGTGTCTAGCCACAAAGTATTCAAAGGAGTATCCAAAAGATTAATCTCAAAACATATCATATGGAAATCTGTACCTTTTTTCTTTTCCTCTTGTTTTTTCAACCAATTCTGATATTTGAGGCAAAACTTCTTAATATGGTCAGGATTTTTACAAAAGAAACACGCCCTATAAGTTGAGTTGTTTTCTTTCTTGGTTACTGGATTATTATCCTTACCATATCAGTTGTTAGACTGTTATCTTTATTAGTTAACTCATTTTTCAGGGCTTCTTTTGTCTGCTCAGAAAGTTTGTTGTTGTCAGCTGACTTTTTGAGGTTCTTCTTGCTAGGACCAGTAATAGAAAGACGTGCATACTCTGTAGTTTCGTGACGGTTCCTTTCGTCTTCTTGCACAGAATAAGCAATCAGTTCATTTACATCCCACTTTCTTCAGCCATGTTGTAAGCAATCTTGAAACCCTCAAAATGTTTCGGAAGTGAGTTAACAACATATTGAACTAGATATTCATCAATAAGATTCATGTCCAGATCCCTTAACTTGTAGATCAGATCTTCCATTTGAAGAACATGATCTCGAACATTACCGTCCCCACTGTACCTCATTGAAGACAACTGACCCATATATCTGCCAACCATAGACTTTGCTGAACTTGTGAACTGCGATTTAATAACCTCCATAAGCTCTTTAGTTGTATCTGTAGCAGGAATACCACCTTGTATAGCAGCAGGAATAACACCACGCATAATAAGTAGACTCATCCTATTTGCATTTTCCCATCTGAGATAATCCCGCTTCTCACTTTTCTTAGCAGTAGCATAAAGTATTTCTGGTTTAGGTTCTCTCAAAGCGATATCATAATCTAAATAACCCAAGGCTATTTCAACCCGCGACTTCCACCTTGAGTAATCGGTGCCATTCAATGGCTCAATACCAGCTATAAACCCTTGAACTTGAACATGATTCATGGTTGTAATTGTCATAGCATTTAAAACTTTATTCTATTTCACATGAATGATATATTAAACGTTGCAATACAAATCATTTAAACTTTATGAAATGATTATGCATACATCATTAACATATGTGACAGCATACGGGTATAACATAACAAAACATACTTATTTTAGATTCGATATCCCACCACTTCACCTTTGGGCGAAAACTATGATATGTCGAAGCCTTTAACCAATAGAAAATATAATCAACTCATATTTAGTGTATAATAATCCCTTTTCACCATTGGGTTCGAAGAATTATCATCCACCACACATAAGTAGATTATTTTGCTCCATTCAAGATGTCATAAGCATGATTCACTTTTGGGTATAATCACTCCAGGGACGTCCATAACGCTACTTCATACAGTCTCTTAACACAGAACATGCACTTCGTTTTCTCTTCGAGTATCACTTTGGAAATACTCAACTTTAGAACAAAGACATACAAGAACTGCTGAAGCAAAAACAACAGATAATACTTTTTGATTCTAAGGTGCAGAACCTAGCATGTTAATTACTAAAGGAACGTATGCTAGTTGTATAATATTTTTTAAACCTATAGCTCGGATACCAATGTAAGAAATTTCAGCAACTAAACATGATCCTTTTGTCTAAGCATGATTATCTTTGTTGAAGCATGATTTGATACTACACGTAACATGTTTAGTAACATCTACTTTATGCTGACCTTGCTGAATGTTTAGGATCTTCTATTCTGTAACTAGATAGCTCACATTCATAACACGATATAGTTAGGTACATACCTTAGATTATAGGGCAGATATGATATTAACTAGAAAGCAATGAAATCTGTAGAACCAGGGAACTTTTCTTGCTTGGTAAACTTCCAATTCTATCTCCTCTTATCTTTTAATGATGGTATAAACTTTAGTTATATAAGAGGCTAGAATGGAGTCCACCTCATGCTTCATAGGAACAGATGTCCTTCAACCTGCCATCATCAGTTGAAGAACAATCCCACAACAACACATACAATCTTTTATGCCACCAATGACAGTCAGAGAAATATCAATTCCTTAACCATGACAAAAAACTTTCATGCATAATCTATACCTTAAACTTTCTGATTAGGATTACACTAATCTAATTTAGCTAAACCAAAACTTAATTTGTTGCTAAACCAAAATAAAGCTAACAATTTGAACATGTGGTGAAATCTTATTTCTTAATTGTTCAAAGATATTCCTTGATAATCAATGTGAGATCCTCAACCGAAATAGTATAGAATTTTTTTGAGATTTTCGAAATTAATATGTTTTGTTTTACCAGCAATCAAAACATATCTCTGGAAATATATATTAATTAAGTGCTATCTAATATTGACTTGTCCATGAAGATTTCAGTTATATGGTTGGATGTTGGTTGGAATTTATAAAACCGAATTTAGGTATCTATATTATAAGGGACAATGGTTTTTTACCAATGGACGGTTATCTACATTTTGGATACATAAAAGACGGCCGAGATTCAACCATATTGAGATTCACATTTTGGAGATGTAAAGGACGGTGGCGATTCAACCATCTTAAGATTTACACTTTGGGGTCATAAAGAACGGTCACTATTCCACCATCTATTTGATTCCCACCATCCGTTTATTCCTTCTTCCGGTCGTGTTGTTAGTATTATGAGCCTTAAACTCATTCTGCGGATTTATTCTATCATTCAACGTCAGTCGTTTCTCTTCTTCTCAATGAAACTCCTTTGTGAAACCCTAGTTATTCTCACCAATTCTATTTCGTTCAATTGCTATTGGAACCTATCGGAAGTTTTGAATGATTTTTTCTTTTTATTTTTTCTATTGATCGATAACATGGAATCGTCGATCAATGCTTTTTAAAATGATTTAAAATGATTTCTTCATTTAGCAGATGGAAGGACACAGTGAGTTTACAAAGGTAAATAAACAACCTAATAAATCCAAATTTAATCAAATGTTATAGATTCTGTAGGTTCGGTATTCATTGCCATTAGCAGCATAACATTACATTTGCGCTATGTAGGTTTGTTGATCTTTTTTCAATTCTTTTCTTAGGTGTGTTGTTTCAAGTATCCTTGCCTAATCCATGCACATTGGAAGGAAACCTTATGGATGCATCTAGATGTTTGGTGAAATAAAGTTTTGCTACTTGGGGACACGCCTTTAACGATAAGGTTTCTTGATTTCAACAACAGCGGAAAGAACTTACAGGTTACCAGCAACAAAACTTTTCTTTTTCTAAGTTTATGCATGTTTTCAGCTTTGATCTTGGACATAAATTTTACTTCAAAAATATGTCTATTCCAACAAAAAAAATTTACTTGAAAAACTTAGTGTCGGATTACTTGAAAAACTTTGTCGATCATTTTTTTGTTATGCAGAAGCTGAAACGAAATCTCAAAATAACATGGAGTATAGTATTTATGACTACAAATCAAAGTGGATTCGAGCTTAGAGAGCCATTGATTGAACAAGTAAGCCTTTTCCAATCATTTTAGAAGATGAAAGTCATGATTTTTTTTATTGCCTTCTTATAGTAGTTAACTTAGTAATCTCTCTCTCATTTTGCAGCTATAAATGAAAATCTTCATACTCTAACGTCTGTATAGAGTTTCGTTTAAATATGAATAGCAGGAGAGGAAATATTCCGGTAATGAAAGACATTATAAGTATAACTTTTTTAGTGATGATTTTACTTTTGAATATGAATGTCGAGTTCTTTAGATGGTCCGATTTGTAATCATTTATTAAATTTCGTCAAACAGAACTTAATAAGTATTTTACGATGGAAATATCGTTAGTAATTATGGGTCTCCCACCAAACCCATTAGAGATGCAGATTCAGAAGCGTAAGGGCGTCTGTGTTGACATAATTTGTTTTTCTATGTATTTTCCAAAGAGAAAAAAAATATGAAATTCAACAAGTAGCTATAGACATAAATTTCCTTGCAGGACATCACCAAGTGGCTAAATGGAGTGTGACAAAGGTCGTCGTTAATTAAAATGCTCGAAAAGGATGGTTTTATTTAACCCGATGTAATGTATGTCTTTCGCTGTATTTTTTCTTTCTTATCTCGATTTATTTTTCATATATGATCTTAAAAGAATGTTGTCTTTTTTTTTTTTTGCTTTTAAAATCTTAAAGTAGGAATTACCAATAGGTACCATTATAGTGTTCTTAGTTAGTGGCAGGTCCACCCATTAAAGCCCACTAATCAGAGGTCCATAATTAAAAGAAAACATGAAAATGGACCAAATTTTTTAAGCCCAGGTCCTGCACACGTGTGGAACATATGAGGGCGTATTTTTAAATACCGAAAACACCCTTAAGTATATAAAGCAGTAACCAAATCCATTTCTTCTTCATTTCTCGATCTATTCTTCTTCTTCTTCTTCTTCTTCATTTTCTCATTTGTGGTTCGGTGAAAAGCTCCGGCTATGAAGATCTTCTGAGGTGTTGATCAATTCGTGAATTCAAAATAAGATTAATCGGTAGGTTCACTTCCTTACTGTTGGTGTAGTTTAGGTTTTCATTTTTCCTTTCTTCTTCAAAAGCTAATTTTAATTTAGGTTTTTTTCTTCTCGGATTAGAGAAATTTTTATGTTTATAGCAAAATCTAATGTTTAGGTATTGGATCTGATGTTGATTCGGTTATATTCAAAGTTTTGTCATTGTTTTTGGATTCTATCAGCGTTTTTTAATTGATTTTTGGGTTCGATCCATGAGTACGTATATGTAATACTGAAATATTTGTTTTGATTCTGAGGTATTTCGTAAGTTGATTTACCTATACTGATCTTTATTTTAAGTTTTTTTATTGATTCTATCTTAATCTGAGATCCAAATCTCTTGATTTCATGGGAAAAAGAATTCAAAATTCAGATTTTAAGGTTCCGAAAAGAGGAATTAAATTCAGTTTTTTTGTGTTTATGATCTTCATGCTTGATTCGTTAATTTTTTACTTCAATTTTGGTAAAAATACTTTAGATCTAGATAGATAGTGATGTTTTATGTTCATTTCATTATTAGATCTGATGTTTTAACTCGGTTTTGTTGGTCTTTGGTTTGTTTTTAGTTTGCTTTTGTGTATTAATCATCAGTACATATATGATGTACTGAAGGTTTTTGATGAAAATAGTCCAGATCTAGTTATAAAATCATGTTTTACGTTTGTTTCGTTTGTAGATCTAGAATTTTAGTTTCATTTTGTTGGCTTTTGGTTTGGTTTCAGTTTAGTTTTATGTATTAACCATCAGTACGTATATGACGTACTGATTTTTCTGTGTTTACTATGCTTCTATATGTTTGGTTTCAGTTTTTGCTTGTGTATTAAACATCAGTACGTATATGACATACTGTTTTTATGAATCTTGATCGTAATTATTCGATTTTTTGGTTAGATTTTGATGGTTTTAGCTTATTTGAACTCTCAATTTGATTTTCTAGTTATTTTCTTTCTTTATTTTCTCAAAATCATACTAATCATACTTGTTAAGAGTACTAAGAAGCTCTGTGTTGTAAGTTTTGTTGATTTGAATTGGATTGTTTAAGGAATTGTCATGATCTTCGTTGTTGTTGCAGTTTTTGAATCGTTTTTTTGGAATTGCTATTATGGATTATAGAGTGAAAATTGATAATAAATGTGCATATCTTGTTGTTCACTTGTTTCAGGTTATGCTAGATACAATAGGCCCTGAATTGCAAGTTCTTAATAAAAGTGAAAAATCGATTGCACTGAAGGCTGAATCATCGGTTGTTTTGACTCCGGATCAAGATAAAGAAGCAACTTCAGATATATTGCCAATCAATTATGATGGATTAGCAAAGGTGTGCTGAAATTTTGGTTAAATCATAGTGTAATTTCAGTTTGGGCTTGGGAATTGTTGTCACATAATTCGAATATGTTTGCGTTCTTTTGATGTATATCGTAAAATTGGAAAACAATGATTAGGAAGAAGGATGACAGTGTAGATGTTCCCTTGAACCTTCCAATTGTTGTCTTTGCGATACCTGTGTGACTATTTTATCCTAAGCTATATGATTCTGTGCAGGCAGTAAAGAAAGGAGACACCATCTTTCTAGGTCAATACCTGTTCACAGGAAGTGAAACTACATCAGTTTGGCTTGAGGTACGGCACTGAACACTGACATTTGGAGGATTCATCAATTCTTTTTTACAGGCAGTTGATTTTTATTTCATGAATACGCAGTACGTATAAGGCGTACTGATAGAAACTTCTTTTGATTATGTTTTCTTCAGAGTTTTGTCACTTTTTTTTGTTTGATCCATGAGTACGTATGCGCAATACTGAAATATGTGCTAATTTATTTATAATTGATTCTAACAGATATGTACTTTACCTGGAAGCGGTGCAGCAGATATGTACTCGAATTGTAAGCAGCGGATATATACTCGAATTTGTAAGCAGTGCGACAGATATGTACTCAGATTTGTAAGCAGCGCGGCATATATGTACTCAAATTTGTTAGCATATATGTACTCGAATTTGTGAGCAGTGTGCCAGATATGTACTCAAATTTGTAAGCAGTGTAGACACACACGTTTGATAGTAGGGGTATTATGGTCATTTCAATTTTTTTATTAATTTTGGACCTCCGGATAAAAAAAAAATCTGATTGGACCTTACTATAAATAATTATATGGGCTTTGGACCAATCAACAAATTTTCCAATCTTAAAAGATGCGTTTAGTATGTTCATGCGGAGTTGACCACACTGACATGTAGTAGACCAGCTAGGATGCAGTCAATTGCTAAACCTGAATGTGGGACTACCATGAAGATTACTTCTTAAAACCTGGACCAACAAGAAAATTGTTAATATAAGCCACCATAGCAAATTTACACTTGAGGTTATAGTTGGTGGATTCAAGAAATCCTCCCAAGCACGAGATGCCTATGCATCGATGTACATATTCATCAAGGATACGTTATGGAGTCCTTATGTTTTCTTTGATTACCGGTTGAAATAATTATATTGTTGCTCGACATATTTATGCATGGCGAGGATAAAGTTTTTGTACCTCTGTATTTAGTTCGGCATTTTATTTAGATATAAGAAGTAGAGAGAAGTAAATTGCCCGTTAAAACGCAAAGTACGCTTAATTGAATCATTTGCATAGTCGACTCAGAGTTGGAGTTTCACCGTTATGCCTTCTTTAATACGAGAGTCATGTTTGTTTGCTTGCCGTTACAACTTCCCATTTACAACATAGACCATAAAGTCTACCATAATATTTAATTTGATATCAGTATGACGTTTTGGGCATCTAATAATTACCACATTTCGTCATTGTTGATCCTTCGAGGTTTAGGTTACCACATTTCCTCATTACTGATCCTTTGAGGCTTTGAGCAATCCTAGATTTTTGTGTTCCGTAATGTAGTTTGGCAGGTGCCGATTCAGATTCTTAGAAACATATTTTATTACTTAAGATGTTTACAGACTGAATCTTACTGGAGGCAAGGGTAGGGCTGCACATGGGTCGGGTTTGGCCTCACTCACCACCCAACCCACTGATGGTGGGTAGCAGAAGTTGTCACCCACAACCAACCCAACATAACAATGGGTCGGTTTTCACCCGACCCACATTACAATGGGTTGGATCGGGTGGGTGGTGGGTTACCCACCATAAAATACACATTACAGTTACATTGCATCAAAAAAAAAAAGTTACAGACTTACCTAAGACTCTTACAGATGACAATTAAAGAACTGACCCCGAGTCAAGTGTAAACAAATGATAATTATAATCCAGAGAAGTAAGAAGTTGGTGCAAAGTGCATACAAATTACAAGAAATGAGTTCAATTATTCGGAGCTCAAAAGATAAAAGACTATTCAAGGAAGTGAAGACTGAAGTGAAGTTAGCGATTTAGGTTTAGGCATTATATATCACTACTTCAACGGTTGTGATTCATCTAGGATAGGTAATCTAAGGGTTAATATTAACTAAGAAATATTTAGGTGGGTGGGTGGGTTGAGAAGCTTTGACCCATAGTCGACCCACAATACTATGGGTTTTGATGTTGTGACCCATAGTCGACCCGCTCCTAGGTGGGTTGGGTCGGGTGTGGGTAATTTTAGACGGGTGTAGGTTGGATCGGTGAGTTGAGTCGGGTTTGTGCAGCCCTAGACAAGGGAGCAACAGTTGCTTAAGTTAGGATAGTAAAAATTTACAGGGTATAATGAAACACGGGGCTATCCAAATTCCAAACCGTGCGGCATATGGCTCAGCGTTACTACATATGCTCCATAAATTGGAGACTTATATTATTGCTAAATGGGAAGAATGATGAACAAAAATGGGGTTCTGGAGTACATACAGGACACATTTTCCTTCTGACAAAATTTTGAAATTTAGATCTGGTAATGTTTATAATACCATAAATAGAAAGAAGCATAAAGATTTAAAATAGAGCCATACAATTTAGATGAAAGGTAAATATGTGTCTATGTTCTCTCGATTTTTTGTTTAAAATATTCCACTCTGATTAACAAAATGAAATGGTTAGTTAATTGTTTTGCGGCATTCTTCGGGATGTTTTCTACCACACTATGTTGTTCAAGGCGTAAGGCGCGGCGAGGCGTCGGGATAAAATCCCGAGCCGCAGCGTATAACTATAATAATCACATAAATCTTTACCATGTAAAGTATGGGAATATCATGTCAAATTAATTAAGAAAAATAACTGATATATTCTATTAATGGCATTATGCACCACTAATAGATGTCAGGGATATGCAAAATTTTATGTATAATAGAGAAGTAAATGAATTGAATCTATTAGTGGTAATATATATGCATATACATACAGTACTAATTAAGATAGGGTTAGAAAGTTAACTGATATAGGTTATATTATTATGTGGAAAAGATTTTATTTTATTTTTTATAGAAAGATACAAGATTGGGCGCTTAGACAACTGGCGCTTTGGCCTGGGCGCCCATAAAGGCGCCGCCTTGGAACCCCTTTTGAAAGTGGCCGCTCTTTTTCACTGTACGACGCCCAGTGAAAAATAAGGCCACTTTGACACCTAGGCTGCGTCTTGCACAACATAGCTACCACATGTGTATGGGTTCAAACATGTTCCGGCAAGAAATCCTTCGTCGGAATTTTGTAAAGGTAAATCAAGAGTACATTACAATGTTTTCAAACAAATTTTTGCTGCTATATAAGTGTATCATATGTGGCTAGGGTAGCTATTTATGAGCATAAACATATGCTTAGGGTTCCTTATTCCAATTTGATCATCGTGCATGATGTATAATTGATTTTCCGCATTAGTGACGAATTATCCCATCTTATGTTTAATGCTTTTGAACAGTCCGTCTACTATACAAGCAAATGAGTTTATTATCAAGACGGGTTCCTACAAGAAAAATTCTGAGGGTAGTTCAATGTACTAAATAAAAAGTTAAATATTACAAGCAAATATTTCAGCAGTACGAAAGTGCAAATGGCAAGCTGAACGTGACTGTTTATATGGGTGACTCAGTGGACGATTTGCTGTGCTTGCTTGCAGCTGACATTGGGGTCAAAGGTAGGAGGTAAGTATGGTGTCAATTTCGCTCCTCCCTGGTGTCGTGAATAAGCAGAAAAAAATTGTAAAAAGTAACCAATCGCCTGGCTGGGAGGGTCTTGAGTTCTTTGGTGGATAGATGCGTAGCAGACCAAGAGCTATTAATGCTTCATGTAATATTCCAGAAGAAACTTTGGTATGACTGTTGAGATTGTTCCTGTCTTAACAATATGTAATATTTTACACTGACCACTTATTCCAAGTTTACTAGGTTACATAATTGGTGTCGGCTTAACAATTTTTATTATTACGATGCTACTTTGTTAACCCTTTGCGTCATTAGGAGCTTTCCAACCAATTCTTGAGTGTCTTTATGTTTCTTCATAGTTCATAGGTCCGCAGTGAATGAACATCTTTATTTTAGAAGAATCTACATTTGTCAATTGCTTCTCTAATCAATCAATCAAATGTTTCTTCCAGTACTTTAATTGTTGTCACCGAAAACAGTGTTTTGTGTTTCTCCTTGATTTCTCCATCAGGTTTTCACTTTTCACCCATCTATTGATCCTAGGCACGTTTAGGAGTTGCAGATATTCGTGTAGGAAAATAGTGAAATCTAAGGATTATACTACTGCAACCTGCATTAGTACTCCTCGACTTTGAAAATGTGGGTTAAAAAGCCTACAATGACATACAGAAAACCTAAGCTATTACTCGAGTTATGTGAAGTATTTGGATTCGCCAATTTGAGCTCACTTAGCAACTGTGAATGAAAGCGAGACTATACTGTGGGTTCTTAGTTAGTTCTTCTTCAGACAACACAAAACTGTAATATTTGTATGTTAGGCCCATGCCATGACTTCAATCTTAATTGATGCAACCCTAAAAAAACGTATCAGATCTTCGCTTGGATCACCTAGGTTTCAACATCGATTAAAAGTATGTTGGATGTATATGCAGCCAGAGAGTGAAATGTACATATGTTGATCCCCGGTTGAAAATACAAATGCAATTATGGGACCAAATGCATAGACAGGTGCCGAATATGTTATGCTAACATTCGACAATATCATCCCAAAGCAGCATAGCACGTGCCTTAAATATGGTAAACAAGACATTCAACAATATCAAGAACAACCCAAAGCCCGTGCCGTTTATTACATATCATAAGAATATATTTGGTTATGGAAATTCCTTGGTGTCCAAAACTACATTGGTCTATAAATAGTGAAGTTTGTTCTTTTTACAAACTTATCCTGCACCAGGCAAACTTCATCTTTGTTGTTTTTGGTGTAGTCGATTAATAGTATTCTCAAAATACTATCTTGGAGAGGAGGGTAACCTAATTAGGTGAAATCTATTACGTCCTCTAGTTTAAAGACTTCTTTGGGATCATGAAGCGTCTTCTAGTACCACTGGTGGGAAACTAGAATCGTATTGTTATTTTAGTTTTCGATTATTGATTTGATTGACTAACGGTCGTTAACTCTTGATTGCATCTAGTTTGGTTATTCTTGAGAGCTTTCTCTTCTGACATAAGATCACACAAACTAGATCAAAGGACTAACATTGACTTGTGATCATCCATTGTTGACAGACTCTGGTATGTGCGTGATCGATTATAAGTCGGGAATCAAGTTTGAAAACGCGGGGATACCAAAATACACCACCACTTTTTTCTGAGCCAATCTGTATGGACAAAATCAATACAACTCCGAGAGTTAAACTCAATCAAGGAATAATATCTTAAGTCATATATCTGTCTCTCTTGCGATTAGAACATTTAAAGAATCAAATCTGTGAACCTAATCACAAAGAGATTACTTGGACGACACCAAAGATCAATGTCCAAGAATCAATCAAGCCGTATCCAACAAACTAGGTCGAATGTCTCTACTATAATTGATCAACGCACAACCTATGATATTTCAATTATAAAGATAAACAATATAATGCGGAAAAAGATACAATACAGACACCATAAGTTTTGTTAACGAGAAAACTGCAAATGCAAAAAAACCCGGGACCTAGTCTAGATTGAACACCAAATTATATTAAGCCGCTGCAGACACTAGCCTACTACCAATTACCTTCGGACTGGAATGTAGTTGAGCCCTAAAAGGTATCCCACGATTAAGGTACAGTCGCTCTCCTGACGCCTCTTGAATCCCAGTTGGACTTCGGGCAATTGATTCCCTTAGATGACGTCACACCAACTAAGAGTTGCTTCAACTCAATTGAAGACTTTGAACCAATCTTCCTCCCACAGATTAATCGTATATATGATTTCATTTTACAATCAAATAGTTTGGTCAAAGGTAATGGGAATCAATAGAAATAGATAAAGTCTAGCTAACCTCAAAATCCAGACTTATGAAACCCGAAGTGCAACCTAGATTATTATTCACTTCACAAGTATAAAACCTGTGGAATAAACAAAGTTTGAGACGAAGTGAACTTTGATGATTTCTATGTATCTTGATCAAGTGAGTAGATCAATAATCGATTAAGATGAGGATACACAAGTTATCAAGGAAAGATAACTGGACCTGGCTTCACGAATCCCTATGAAGTCCTTGCAGTCGCTAAACCCCAAAAGGATTAGGAAGAGGACGACTCTAGATAGAACGAGGACACATCAAAAAGTAGTGTTGAGATTCAAAGATCCCAGTTGATTGAAGTTCTCCTTTTATAGACATTCAAAGCATGGGTTACTTTAGGTTTAAGCTAAGATAGCTTTGGAACCAAGCAAACAATATCCACCGTTACATAAATATTTGAATCTGATTCACATAAACAAGATATACACTCTAGTTAGGTGAAACCGTAACCGAACCATGTACATAGACTATGTTCAACATGGTTAACCGAAACTAGACGGTTTGGACTTAAAAACTTAATCTTCATTTTCATGAACACATAAATCATTAACTATGAGTCATAAACATGTGATCAAATAAGTCTAGTGTCTTTAGAGAATTAATCAAATGCAAATTATCTCATAGAAATAATTTAATCGCACTTGAAAATATAATCGACATGGTTAGTAGGTATACAAGGTACAAATACCATTGCCGTTCGTGAGTCAGTTCAGTCATAATACGTGTGCCGGTTTGTAAACACTTAACCAAACTAAGTTCCAGAGTTAGCAGAACTATTTAGGTTCGCGTACCGGTTTGGAAACCTTAAGACTGTCACCGGTTCCGGAGTTCACAAAACTATTACAGTTTGCGTACCGGTTTGGGTACTAAACTGAGTTCGGGAACACAAAAATGTTTTAGTTTGCGTACCGGTTTGGATATTAATCCCGGTTCCGTAACCACAGTTTCAAAATGGTTTGCATATGAGTATGCGCACCGATTAGGTTCACGAGTTAAACATATTTTTCATATGATACACATAAGAATATGCGTACCACAAATCTGTAAGTCGATATATAGATACTCCGCTACATGTACGAATACATGTAATACGGGTTCAGATTTATAACAGTTTTCCAAGTTTGTAAGACTGATAACACTGTATTGTATCCGAATTTATAGTAGTTCTATATTTCTCTCTAAATTAATTCGAAACATTCCTGAATAACATCAGTGACACATATCACAGTTCCAGGCTATTTTCGAACGATAAAACTTAAATCATAATTTTGATTCCGAATAATAAATTGTCCTTAACCGAAATTCATCAAGTATGAACAGATTTTCATTAAGATTAGTCATTATATTTCGAGAAGTAATTATCAAGATAAACTTGACTCAAAATTCTTGTTTATGCATACTAGTCTAATTAGTTATGCGACATCGTCTCAAATGATAGAAAAGTGAATATAACTTGAGAAACAGGTGGTTCAGCCTTCACTTATCTTTTGTTGATGAAGTTCTCCAAAAGCTTCGGTTGATCTTCGCCTTCAAACGGTAGAACGTAATAATGACTGCCGTGATTCACTGTTTCTCAACTACATGTATATCCTAGTCCAAGACTTAACTAATTGTAGACTAAAAATCAAGATATAGTTTTTACAACTAAATTTTACAACAAGCTTGAGATAGAAACACTTGTGAGTTCGACCGATCAATGCTCTAAAAAAGTTTGTTATTGTGTAAATACATAAGACTATTAAAGATTGAAGATGAGAAGATTTTTCTTATTGGTTTTGTATCATCATGATTTGCTTCGTGCACAAACTTGATCGGATATGATCCAACAAGATCAATTTATCTTTTGATAGAATTGTTATTGCTTGTCATAATTTAGATCGACAAGATATCATTTGGTGGTACTCTTCAGTATCCAAATCTGGTAGTTCTGTTTGACTCGATCTGGTTAACTTGTTTAATCCAGATCTTGGAAAATCTAAAACCTGACAAAGGAGTTTAGTTGATTTTAAACAGAAAAGCCTTTGTCACACTCAACATACATATCTCTGATTGATTTCCTGTGACAGAAGAGTGGTTACCAAACAGATTAGGCTTTTACTGTTTTGGAGACGATCGATAGGGTTTAGTGCTTAAAGTCTTCAGAGAGGCTGAAACAACTTAAGGTACTCTATCTAAGGATTCACATTTCGTGGCCAGATTGGTTGTAGGTGTGGGGATACTGAGGAAACTAGGTAACTAGGGGTAGTTTACTTGGTCTCAATTGTACGAAGTTGGTAGTGTCTTTGTATCGACTTAATTCTGAGAGTATTCAAAACTGGACTAGGTCCCTGGGATTTTCTGCATTTGCGGTTCCTCGTTAACAAAATCTTGTTGTGTCATTTACTCTACTTCTGCATGATAATTGTTTAGTTATAATAAAGTAAATTACACTTGTACGTTATCCAAGCACTTGATATTGATCCTATAGTTAAATCGGTCTTGTACCTTAACTATTATCAAGTGATTATCTTGTAATTGTATTGTCTTGACTTCTTTGTCCATAGACAATCATATAAGGTATATGACTTGTAGGTTGATATCGAAAAGATTATGGTGTACTTGGTACTCTCGTCATTTCAAAATAAAAACTAAAATCTAAACCTAAACCAAAGAGAAACTAATCGGTTTTTCCTTTTTCTCTCTTCTTCTCCTCCAATGCCAAAGGCGATTAATCGTCGATTTTCAGCCAGCAATGACTTCATTTAGGTAAGAATCGAAAAATTGTTAGAGCATTGCTCGGTCGAACTCGCATGCTTTGCTATCTCAAGCATGTTTGTCAATGTTAGTGATCAAAACTATAAGTCTTGATTTCTAGCCTATTTGTTTTATACATGTATCGGACTAGGATATAGATAGTGTAGTTGAGCTTAGATCTTTCGGCGTTCATCTCTTGAAGATGAAGAACTACTAAGGAAAGCTTGTGGAACTTCTTTGACAAAAGGTATGTGGAGACTTGAACTCATCTATCACTTGGAAAGTCTATTTCTACTATCTCCTATATTGAGACATAACTCGTGTTACGATATAGTTTTCTCTATACACATTTGAGATTTCGAGCTGAGTATATCTCGCTTACATATTTCTCGAAATATGTGTTGGTAAGCTTTCGCTTCGACCAAGTTCATCTTATATCATGAGAAAATTGCCGAGTAACATCTTACATGGTTTGTGTGATACAATCATTTGATGTAGGCTTGGAATGTTCCGATAATGATTATTTCAATATCTTGAAAATGGCTTTGATGCTAATAGTGTGTGAAAACGGCTATTGTCACTATAGAAGAATGTTTCAATGATTGAAATAAACAGTTGAGGATGTAACCATCTTTGAATATAAGCATATATAGTGTGTTCATACATTAGTGTATAAATCCATGTACCGGGAACCAAGAGTATGCATATATGTGTATACGAAATTGGTGAAGGAGACAATATAAGTATGCGTACCCGTATGCATACTGGTGGAAGTTTTCGAACCGAAAATATCTGTTGAGTTTGGAAATTACAAACTCCTAAACTAGTCACCTTAAGTATGCGTACCCGTACGCAAACTGGCGAAAGTTTTCGAACCGAAATTTTTGCTGAGTTTGGAAACATAACAAACTCAAAATCCGGTTGCTTAAGTACGCATACCCGTACACATACTTAAGTTGGTTACTTTTTCAAATCGTTCAATTCATGGACTTAAACATTTTAAGGAATGCAATCTTTGCAAACTGTGCCTATAATGTTCATGATTGATTCAAGTGAATCAAACCGATTTGGTTTCGATTGTGTTTTCTGTACAATTAACAACTCTTTAACTAGTTTCATTCGAGTCATTTGAACTAGTTATGGTTAAGATGAATAAGGTTGATATGAGAGTAATCATATGGATAACCTCGGTTAACTATTTGTGAACCAACCTGGTGTACACATTTAGGTACGGTTACATAAACCTAAATGAGGGTACATTTCATTTGTGTGTAACAAACTAAGTTCGATCTAACTGTTGAAAGATACTAGCTTGGTTGAATCGGGTTTTTCATCTAACGGTGAATATTGAATGCTTTGTTAACAAGGTAAATTGGATTCCAAACCCTGATTTGAAACTATATAAAGGAGAACTCTAGCAATTGGGAAACCTAATCTCCACACCTCCTGTGTGTTACTATTTGCATAACTATAGTCGATTCTCCTTTAATATTAGGTTTCTTCTCGAGACCCTGTAGGCTAACAACTTGAAGACTTCATTGGGATTGTGAAGCCAGACCCTTGTTGTTTCTATCCTGTTGAGTGCAATTAAAATAATTGGCTCGAGATTTTATATCTCCGATAGGCAAGATAGAAATGTAATCACAAATACTTTGTCTCATCGTTTGTGATTCCATAATAACTTGTATCGCTAGTCGATTAAGTTTATTGTGAGGTGATTGATAATTCTAGGCTGTTCTTCGGGAATATAAGTCTTGGTTATCAATTGGTTCCTGTTCACCTTGATTTATCAAAAGACGGAACAAAAACTCTTGGGTATTTCTGTGGGAGACAGATTTATTCAATCCCATAAACCTTTCTGTGTGAGACAGATTTGTCTATCAAGTCTTCTACTTTGGGTCGTAGTAACTCTTGGTTGTGGGTGAGAGAAGCTAAGGGAATCAAGTGCGTAGTATCCTGCTGGGATCAGAGACGTAAGAAGCACAACTGTACCTTGAATCAGTGTGAAATTGATTAGGGTTCAACTACAGTCCAGTCCGAAGTTAATTGGTAGTAGGATAGTGTCTTTAGCGGCTTAATACAGTGTGTTGTTCAATCTGGACTAGGTCCCGGGGTTTTTTTGCATTTGCGGTTTTCTCGTTAACAAAATTCTGGTGTCTGTGTTATTTCTTTTCCGCATTATATTATGTTATATAATTGAAATATCACAGGTTGTGCGTTAAGATCAATCAATTAGAATATCCAACCTTGGGTTGTTGATTTACATTGATTGACACTTGAACATTGGTCTTTGTTACCGTTCAAGTTACTCCTCTTATTCAATCGGGCTCGCAGATTTCTATTTGCTGATTGCGGATTGAATTAAGAGTTAGAGATATTAAACTCTTTGATATACTTTATTCTAGATTGAGTATGACTGTCTAGTTGATTATATAGAAAGTGTATTGGAGTAAGTCCTCTTAGATTGCCAAACGAATTGTTGGGAGTGGTTGTTAGACCCCCGCATTTTCAAAATCCCATCCTTTTTTTTATTGCATGAATATGTTAGAGTTGATTAAATTAAGGATTTAGAAATTATTTTCGGAACTACGTAGATATATTTGGGAAATATTCATAATTGTAAACCAATTATACGGTTGGGAAAATATGAATTCCCAAACGTAGAAATCTCCCAACCATATTTATTGTTTACGGTAGGAACCTAACCGATATGTATAATTTTCAAAAATAAAATAAAATCAATCCCAGCAATACGTTACCCTGACTTTGTCTACGGTTGGGAAGATATGAACTCCCAACCATATATTTTATTTATGATTAGGTATGATCAGTTTTTGTTTTTTAAATAAATATTGGTTTTTGATTTTCAAAAACTATATATAAATAAAATTATTAGTCTAATATAATCACTAACCTTCTTAGTTAAGTTAATCTAATTATTAGCACTAATCAATCAAGGGCACTATAACCATTAACAAAATTAGTTCAATATGGGTTTTGTTGATAGATATTTAATGACCCGATTTTTTCATCTTGTGAGCCCTCAAAACCAAATATTTGGAGGTCCTATAATAAGTTTTTTTTCTTGACTATGGAGGTGAGGTCTGCTCTTCTCTCGTAGTTGTAGGTAAGTTGATTGCCTATCCGTGGGTGTCAAATCTATTTGGAAGACACTCAAGTCGGAATTAAAAAATTTAGACCCAATTACTACGGAATAAAGTGGAGCATCAAGAATTTGTTGGATTGCTTGGCATAAATCTGAGTTACAAATTGGAAGTATTAACCATACATCAAGCCAGTCATCAAGAAATGGACAAAGATGACACGACTTCATGATAGGCCAGTTGGGGAGCAAATATCAAGGTTGGTTGCAAGTTTATATACAGTACTCACCGCTTGAATTACATACTAAAATTAACTTCGTTGGGTTAACTACGGCTAGGACATACAAATTGAGACCACCTCTAATCACTCATCGATGACCTGGAACGTATTGATAAACAAACAAAGATATCATCCTTCAAATTGAGGTTATTGATCACTATTGACTTGACTTGTTATATGTATATGTACTTCTTACATTCATTGAAAATGTAACATGCAAAGTTTGTTTACATGACTTTAGTAATTAGATGATCAGATTATTATCTACGATCAAAATATTAGGATTAAAGATATACGTTAGTTGTTTCTATTAGAGTATTGCTCGGTCGAACTCACAAGTGTTGCTATATCAAACTTGTTGTCAAAACTATATCTTGATTTCAGGTCTAAAATTAGTTAAGTCTCGGTCTAGAATAGAGGTAGTTGAGAAACGAACAAGTAATCATTTGCGTGCTACCGTTTGAAGGCGAAGATCAATCGAAGTTTTTGGATAACATCATCAACAAAAGATAAGTGGAGACTGAACCACCTATTTCTCAAGTTATATTCACCTTTCTTTCCTTGAGACGATTGTCGCATAACTAATTACACTAGCATGCATAGAAAAGAATTTCGAGTCGAGAACTAATTATTTAGTTGTTGATGGTGGTTTTTAGTTTAGAGCGAAAATTGTAAAAGTCTATCTACCTGACCCGGAAGTAATAGACCTTGATATGTCTATATTCCGCAAGTAATTTGAAGAATATATCAAAATCTGATGAGTGTATATGCCGCTCTACATATTGTATTGAAACTCAAGCTCCTAGATGAATTTTTCACTAGTATAGATACTAATGAGTATTTAAGCTCCTAGTTGCATTATTCACTAATGAAATGGAGTCATTTAAAAATGTTGAGTGCCTAAGCCTCTTCGCTCATATATGTATTGAGCAATTCAACATATTCATGTATATAAAATTTACTCAAAATGGTGCATGTAGCAACAATCCCAAATATTCTATAAATTTTATCTTGCACCAGCATTATTCACTAATGCATGGTTTGCCTAGTGTTTTCCTATGCTATATTCCCCAGCCAAACTCTCAATATTGGCATGACATGACGATTAATGTTTACTCGCAACGGAGTAGCATGAATCTCCCGAATTGTCAATATTGATACATGCATGAAAATACCCACATAGGCTACACCACCCTCTGACAAAGAGATCAGCGCGTTCGCACACCTTTTAATTAAAAGTTAGCGTGATTGAACACATACTTACTCCTTATAGAAAATTTGGACTGTTAATGTCAGTCTCAGAAACGATCACGGCCACACAATTTGGCCGCGCGATTTAACAAGCATGACCTACTCCTAGCAGAACTAGGAAATCACTACCGACGGGGCCACTTATGCCCTAGTCGATCGAGTAGTCTTCTGATCATTCACAAGCACTTCAAACGCCGACCCAAACGTGGGTATTCGCGCTATTTAGAAGCTCAAACGAGCTAGACCGACCATGACGGTCTCAAAGTCATCACGTCCGTCCAACTTGGCCAACCAAGTTGGACGTCTTAGATTGAGCTTTGGGCGATCAAAAAGGCGCTGAAGCAATCACCGGCGGCCCCACTAGTTCTCTAGTTGATCGAGTCCCATGTTGCCCGTGCACAAGCGCTCCAAACGTCGACCCAAATGTGGGCATTTGCGCTGTGTAAAGACAAAGCTCGAACGAGCTAAGACCGTGAAAAACGGTCTCAAAAGCCATCATATCCGCCCAACTTCGCCAGCCTAGTTGGATGGCTTAGATCTTCCTACGAACGATTAAATAAGTATCAACATGATCATTGTTGGCCCCACTTTCCCCTTTGACGATCGACTTGCCCATGGCAAGCCTATAGGGTGCTCGACCACTTGCACAAACTTGAGCAGACACGTTGTGTTCAAAAACCATGATTTAGGTCACGAAAGTACATAACTGTCACAGATTGATCACAACCATCCATCTTCGCCAGCCTAAACGAGCGACATAGATTTAGATTCAAGTGGTCTCGAAGGTGTTAACGTGATCACTGTGGACCCACCTTTACATGTGATTGACCGGCCTACGCAAACTAGGGCTCAATACCTCGAAACGCACGAGAGGGGTGGGCCACAATGCTCCCTAAACCCTAAAAGTTGTGTCAATGACAGTATGCAACTGCCGCAAAACATCTCGTCCATCCAACTTTGCTAACCTAGTTGGATGGTGTGGATTTGTTTTTCGAAAATAAGTAAAGAAACATTGTGAAGACCTGTCATCCCACTTCCACATGAGGCGATCGACCAAGTGATGACTTGACCATGGGGTCCTCAAACGATCACCCAAAGGTGGTCGATCATGCTGCTTCCTTTAAGACGGATATCTGCGACTTATTCAATCAGGCTCTAAAACAATGATGCTTCATACACATCGATTAGTTTGAGATGCTTAAATGCGATGCTTCACATGCATCAAATACATACAATATTTTATATTGGCCTCATAAACAACTTAGTTGTTTCACCTAATAGCACCATGCTATTCTCCGCGGGTCCCACGACTTGACCCACTTATTCGAGACATCAAACATGTCACAAACTGGGGGATGCTTACTAGGGTATTAGTATGGAGTTTTACAACGTGCGGCGTGCAACACGTCCATTATGAGAACGTGACAGGAAAGACAGACTGTTAACAGTAGTGAGAGTGGTGGAAGAACGTGTGATCAGTTTTCCCTCATAACAGAAACACGATAATCACTACCTTCCGCACGAATCCACTTCTCCACTACTTCACTTCCTCCACTTCTTAAGAGATCAGGGTGCGCTCAATGACTTGTATAAATAGAATTTCCATCTATTTCGAAAAACAGGACACAAGTGTTATCAACACAAGTAGCCATAAACCATTTTCTGATACGCAAGTCATAAACAACCACACCTTCAACACTGTGATTTCAAACACCTTCTCCGCTTTCCTCCCTAAGATCAACCCTATTTCCTTCACTTTGTGACCGAAGCAAGTATGGAATGGCCATTTCTTGGTTTAGTCCAGAGTCTTACAGATTGATCTCTCGAATCTAAAATACTCTCGTGCAGTGCATTTGTTTAGGGTTTAGATTCATTTATCATCCACACACACCCATATTTACCAAAACCAGCAGAAACAGTTTTCACCCATAAACAATTGGCGACTACAGTGGGAGATTGATCTCTCGGTTGCAAAAAATCATTTTCCCTATCCTGTTTTCAATTTTCTCAATTTCTCAATATGGTTGATCTTAGGAATGGTTCAGAAACCCTCAATCCCAATTTTGCTTCTCCCAGCACTGACAATACTTCACATGTTACTCATGAATCCGTTCTTTCATTTAAAACCCTTGTCGAGGCTATGGAGTCTCGATATTTAACAACTATTCATGATTTGATGAAAGTACTGAATGATATTTTCAGGAATCAAGCTACTATTGTCAAGACGTAGGATTGAAGTATTTGCGCTCTTGAAAGTCCTCATGGATCAACTATCAAAGGAACCAACATGCATTCATTCTGAAGGAAACTCCACTAACAATCCATTTTGGATCAATATTGATAGTAGTAGTCCTTCTTCCAAGATTCATATTCCTATTCCTGGTGAGGAAGAT
Organism: Papaver somniferum; assembly: GCF_003573695.1. Classification (NCBI taxonomy): domain Eukaryota; kingdom Viridiplantae; phylum Streptophyta; class Magnoliopsida; order Ranunculales; family Papaveraceae; genus Papaver; species Papaver somniferum. The sequence continues at coordinate 139,329,708 of NC_039358.1, forward strand.
GAAGCCTATGATCGTATTGAATGGAAAATTAGCCACCAACCTAACTTGCCTTCTCATGAAGATCGAGAGATGCTTCCTCAAACTCAGAAAGAAGACTCGTGGGATTTAGCACGTTCTCATCAGAGTCCTCGTAATGAAAAGGTGATTTCATTTCTTGGAAAGTATCAGTTCCCATATTGTATCAGAAGCTGCTAAGAGATCCGTTGTTGCTTTAATCAGTCGATCCGAACCTTCCCAGGATGAAGAAACTCGTAAAGATGTTCAGGAAAGCAGGCGTCCTTCCAATAAAATACCCAACCTCCAATTAATCACTAGTGAGGGTGGAAAGAGAAAGTATCCGGGGAATAACTATCAACAATCTAAGCGCCCGACTCCCATTTCACATAGGTCAAATGAGACTCCACCATTCCCAGATTTTGCCTTTCCAATGGAAGAGGTGATTGAACTCTTGGAGGTCTGGATACAAGATGACGTCGTCAAGCTACCTCGTGTCAAACATCCTCCAACTAAACAAGAAATGTAAGATCCCAAGTACTGCCGCTTCCATAGGTTTGTCAACCATCCTACAAGTGACTGCAACAAATTAAAGCACATCTTCCAGGAGAAGATCGACTCGGGAGAACTTCAACTAGGCACTGAAGGAGTATACAAATACCATCCTCCTATTAGAAGTTGTTGCATGCTTTCTTGGGACTCCGTCTACAAAACTGTGCAGTCAACCATGGAACATGTGTGTGAAATTATCTCTTTCTTCAAGGCACAACATCAAGATATCTTTGCCGCTCTAAATTGTGTTGTATCGGGAAAGCGACTATCTTCGATCGATGAAGCTGCCCCCATGCGTAAATCTCTTATGGAATACATGATTGGCATAATCATCTGGGGACTCTTAACCGCTGCTTATCTTAGAGATGCCGAGTTGGGAAAAGCGTTGATTAATGCAGGGACTACGAAGGGAAGTCCAGAAGCGCCATATCGTATATTCAGAGGCTCAAACGCACGAGTAAGTCTTCTCGAACAACCTCTTTTACAGTTTGTTAATCCTCATCTCATGAAGAACTGGGGACTTGATCCGATCGTCAACCCAACTGCGACTAGGCGATGTGAAGAGGAAGCTGGTCCCTAACAATATTTTCTCAAATGGTTAGAAGAAGTCTCGATCGAGGATAAGAGATCCAGAGGTCAAGTAGCAGGAGCCTTACCTAGTTTCTGAAATTAAACAAGGTGACTATTGAAAACTCCTTGAACTGACAACTGGGAGGAGTAGCAATACACACTAGATAGCTCCCGTCAGTTCCCGAAACATTATATTGCCATTTCCCTAGTATTTCCCTTGTTTTCAAACAATACTTACAATTCATCCAAAATGTTTGCACCAATTTGCATTCATAGTTAAGATTTCAGTGAAATACCATTCCTTTCACAAAATAAAAACCTCTATTCTTCAAGAGCAGCCGCCTACCTGTTCAAAACCAAATCAAACCACAAAGGAACGTCTCGTCTTTCCAAAACACCTAAAGGGAAAAGTCCCGGAAAGGAAATAAAGGCATTCAATGGAAATCATTCAGCAACATTTCATCTTTTTTAGAGATAATACTTTTTATACCCCGAAGAGTAGCCTGCTTCAAATTCAACTCCTGAGACAATTTCTCAAATTCCGATTTATGATTAATGAGATTCATGAAAGGAATCCTATCTGTTTCAGTTCGCAAATTTCGGATTTTGGAAATCCCTTCACATAACCAGGAAACATTAAATTCGAAGTCTACACACATTTCTTGAGGACACTTCCGATATTCGATCACTCATTCAGAAGCAGCATGCCTGATCATACTACACATTTGGTCATGGAAATGTGTCCATACTTCTTCAATATTCGGGGCGTACAATTCAGCATACTTCGCTGACGCGTTGAACCACCCAGTTAACACGTGATTTACATGAGGAGCATCAAATTGAGGGTCGAGGGCGCAATCACGTCCTCAAAATCGTCAGTCGCCTCCAATACCTCTCAGTTCTTCCTGCAACGTCATCCCGGATACATGTAAATCCAACAAGGGCGTTCATCTTCTCAAAGCATTAAAACTATGAAATAAGTTGAGTAAGATTAGTTCAAAGCTATCTAGATAATTCAGCCAGTCAAACAGAGAAAAACATGTACATACATGTACATCAGAAGAATTGGAGATCACTGTAGCTGCTCGAGAGCCACCTGCAATCCTCTCTGACAGAACCTATTTCCCCTGGGGACTGCCTCCACCTTGCCTAGAGGATACCACTAATACGCTCACCGAACAATTTAAAGTCAAGGCCTCTTGCAATCGAGCACAACGGAGTTCGGAAAATTTTGAAATTTACTGGAGAGACTGGAGACAGAAATTACACATTTCAGAGAAGATCGATGGTACAACTTCTACACCCTCTGGTCCAGGAAGAAGAATCGTCACGTGATTAAGATGAGTCCTAACAATCGTATAGGACACTTCAAAGAATTCATCATCCATATTGGGCGTGTATTTGGAATCATTAATTCCCTTGGCTTAGTAGCGGAAATATCCCAAGATTGCTTTGTTGTTGTTGATACTCGCTCTACCACTGCTAACAAAGAAAGTCAATCACATCGAATTAAACGTGGATATTGCACTCACATTTAGAATACCAAGAAGAGATGTACTTACCTTGCTGTTGTTTGGTGTACATGAAGATGGGTGGGTCTTGATGTTCGTGCAAAACAGGAAAGAGCATAAGCTCCTGATTAAGATTTTTGATGGGTTGTAGTAATGAGGTTCTAACTCTCGGACTTGTGAAGGATAATTTTTTAGACTTAATAGAAAATAAATATATACAAAAAATATTAACAATATGGGCAAGAGTACTGGGACTAAAGATTCGGCCGTTTTTTTTTCATTTTCAAATGGTTCAGAAATTAATTCTAGCAATTATAGTTCAAAAACAAAACAAATATTAACTCTAGTTTATTGCCAAGATAGATTTTATAAAATATTACTTGTATTTCTTAAGCATGGCATATCAAAAATCCCTAGGACTAAGCATACTCCATCAAATGAAATCACAAGTAATTAATTTAAAATCTTAATTCAATTAAAATTAGTTCAAAAAGTAAATAAAAGAACTAATGAAATTACCACATGGATGAAATTCGACCTCCTCCGTCGTCCCAGTGTTGGGGTTTAACTCATCATGTAAAAAACACGCTCAAAATATTAATTTATTGCTCAAATGGTGTTTACAATGGAGAGAAGAAGAGAAAATGGTGTAAAACTGTAATCTGTGACGCACAAAAAGCGTCACAGAATGAACGATAAAATACAAGTGCTGCTGATGTTTAGACTGCACTGTGACCCACGGATGTGCGTCTTAGACACTGTTGATAAACCACTGTCCTTGCGAGTCTGTTCTTCGTGTTCTTGGTGTTCTTCATCATCATCAGCAGCAGAAACAGAGTTCCATCAACTCTTGATTTATGCTTCTCTGGACCTTCTCTCGACCCCAAACTCTCGACACCCCTCTATGCTAACCCAAGAGTTATATTTATACACCTTTGGACCAAGAATAACTTCTCATTAATCCAAAAAATCTTCCCATTACTCGACAGTGAATGAAAATATTCCCCATATATTTTTTTATTCTTCTGACTTGTTACGGGATTTGTTTCCTGGTTTATCTCTTTCACGCGTCTTCTCTGAGCTGTAGAATTTGTTTCCAACCAATACAGTCGACCCATGCACGTATCTTCCATCCAAAAATTCCGAGAATAGAATATCTTCCTTGTTTTGAGAATATCTTCCCTGTTTTGCATCCCACGATTATCCAGCGCAAATAACTCGATTCGAACACCCATACCATCCCTGTTAGGCTATAGCAGGTCCAACCCAATGAAAACTAGCCCTTGAATCTCCTTATATCACGTCCAAAATTTGCTTCAACAATTACACAGGTGAAGAACTATTTTTCCTGGTCCGGTCTTTTTTTTTTAGTAACTCAGTCACTCTAATTCACCCTAGCAGTGGTAACAACTTGAATCGTGTGCCCCACCTAATCACTTAGAGAAACGTAGTTTAAAATGAAAAAATAAAATGAAAAAAAAGAAATGAAAAGGACTCAACGAGATATGGTTCAACTATCATGTTATTTCTAACACCTGAGCTCTGTACTTTTATGAATAGACTCTATAGATATTTCCATCTAATCAGATTGGTTCCTCAACTCCTACAACCAAGATGCTTCCATCCACTTAGATTACTTAGTGTCATCCTGAATACGCATAAATTTCTAGGCTCCGGAGTTTATTAATTGCAACTAAAAAGTTTCTCCCATACCCCCAAACTTAAATCTAACATTGTCCTCAATGTTCTAAAGATGAAACTAAAAGCATGAACAAGGAGAAACTGTTACCATTTGAAGCGAAAGAGTTAAGGAAAGATATTACCGTGTTGCATGAGCATGGGATACCTCCCAAGAAGTGCTAAGTTTAAAGTCTTCAGCCATACTTAGGAAAGTATTAGTCAACTCAAACCATAAAGTAACAGTCGAAATAACTGTGGGTCTTCAAAACTAAATAGAGCTGACCAAAGGAAACTGCAATGAACCAAGAAAGTGAACAAGACTAGCATGCCCTTACTTAGTTTCCTGATTAAGAAATTTATATCTAATTGTGGTTCAGGTTCTATGAAAGGGTCTAAATAGAAAATTTTCATTGGCTGCGTTTCTTCATAGGTGGGATCCGAATCATTAGGTCATAGAGTCTGGAAAAACTCAAATATGATCTTAGAAGCGCACAATAATAACCTAAATAACCGAGGATCCTCTAAGTCAATAAGATTTGACTTACATAATTGACCACAATGAGAGTAGTGGTCATTCTTAAGCAAATGTGTCGATTCTAATTTCCTAAAGAATTTAGGTTTAGTCTCACAACTTAATATTCGACACATTTGGAATATAAACGTTCCCACAGTTGGAAGAAAACTATTTGGTGGGAAAACAAAGTCAATCTGGGGATCATAGCCTGGGAAAACCACATCAACCATAGGATGGGTTTCTAACGACTGAACTTCTTCCTGGACATCATTAGGTTCGGGAAAACGAGTATGAAGGTAATCTTGTAAAATGGTCGAGGCAGAGATATCAAGTCCAAAATGAGGGATCTCTGTAAGAGCTAAAGGTATGGCACAAGGAGAATGATAATCACCCCCAAACTTAGATTTTTGGGTATCTCTAGATAGACTAGCTACAATTTCCCTAATTTCTAGGTCATTAAATTCCTGGAAATGGTCAATTGATTCTTCTAAGTCAGGTTCATCCTCACTCATCTCTACGAGTTCATCTTCTTCGTCTAAGACTATTGTTTCTAAATCGCTAGACTCTAAAACATTATTCTCAGAATAAACTCGTTCCTCTAAATCATTATCGGCTTTGTAAACAGGAAATACTACATCGTCTAAAACGAGGGTATCTCTAGTCAAATCCTCGTCCTTTTTAATAGGTGAATAATTATTAAAATTATTTGGATTTGAACTAGAAATAATATTATCATTGTAAAGCTCAATTGGAGTAACCATTTCCTGATCACTATTCTTACATAAGTATGATTTTCCATCAACACTATCCTCATCATAATAACATGAAAAAGATCGAACCTCATCAAAACAAGTAGTGCTACCAATTTTAACCTTGTCATCTTGATTATGAAAATAACTATCCTCATTTTTAAGGGTATTATTGGAAACACTGTATTGGAAAGTAAGATTATTTCGAGCAAGTCTTTCGTTCGTCTCAGCCATCAGCTTGAGGGATTCCTCTATAGAAAGTTCACTCATTATTGTAGTTCTTTCGTCTAGAATTACACTATTCATCTCAGCTAACTTACGCGTCGACTCAGCTAACTCCCTGAGGGACTCTTCTAAAGGAGGAATAGGAACAGAGGGATCATAAAAAGGACTACTTTTCAATAGTTTGATTGTATCCTCTAGAGACGAAGAACTAGTACTATAATATTCTTGCTCGTAAGACTGATGCATGTGTGGATAGTAATTGGGCTCACCAGGGTATGACCCATATCCTTCCAAAGGATGGCGTTCCCAACCACTATTCCCAATATGGTCATAAAAAGGATGATGTCCATATTCAAATTCAGGTCGATACTCATTGTATTGGCTTCTATCATACCAGTTCGACATTCTTAATTGCAAGGGAATTCTACACAATCACAAACAAGGCTGACTCGACCAAATCAAACCTATAGAATCTAGCAAACAAAAAGCATGATGGCTCCACTTAGATTGTTTTCTAGACCAGCTTCTATTCCTTCGAAAAGGAATTCGTTAAAATTTGAGCACACCCCTCTGGAATCAATCCGAGCTAATGTAAGTTGAATCGAGGCGAGGGAAGCTCATTGGAGCTTTGATACCCAAGGCCTCACCGATATGACAAGGCGGCGCAATCACGCATTCAACTCACAGAAACCATCATGAACTTTGAAGTATGCTAAAAGAGTAACCAATATTTTATGAACGACTTTCCTACTAAGCTCGTTACTCTATAGGTCTCGTTCTAGTCAAAATTTTAAGCTTAGGTTCGCGTTTGGTTTCGTTTTCCTAAAGCGGGCAAGAAGGGAGCGGTGATGAAATCCGAACCCTTATCTTGTATTGGCCAGGCCTTGCCCTTTACTAGGAATTTAAAAACAGTCCAAATTCGTCCTCAATCAATGAATCACCTTAAGGAATACAGAAACTCGCTTACAGGAGATTCGCGAGTGTTTCGATGGACTTACCTCCCGTACTAGACGGGGGATGGACCGTTGAAGTCGACTCGGGCCACGACTCCTATGTCATGTGCGAACCCGAGGGGCCGAGACGATATAGTAATCGTCGTCCTTCCCTGCACACAGTTTATATATAATTTTTTATTTATTTATTTATATAACCCTTCCGTAGGGTTTAAAATTAAAATAAATTGTCCAAAGTCCAGTCCAATGAAAAGAAATACAAAAAATAATAATAATAATTACAAAAAAAAATAAAAAAAAAGGAAAGTCTCTTAAAAAAATAATTCTCTCTCTCTCTTTTTTTTTCTCTCTTTTTTCTTTATTTTTATGCTTTGTCTTTTTTCCTTCTCTTTTAGCTTTAAGCTTTGATTCCAAGGTCTTTAGTATCCAACTTCAAACCTGTAATACAAAGACACAACCAAAGAGACGTAAAAAGAACAAATGGAATAATAAAAAAATAATAAAAACCTAAAAGTTCTACCTAAGCACAAATCCGCGTCGGCGGCGCCAAAATGATTTATGATTTTTCGTAGGTTGTAGTAATGAGGTTCAAACTCACGGACTTGTGAAGGATGATTTTTTAGACTTAATATAAAATAAATATATACAAAAAATATTAACAATATGGGAAAGAGTACTGGGACTAAAGATTCGGCCGTTTTTTTTCATTTTCAAATGGTTCAGAAATTAGTTCTAGCAATTATAGTTCAAAAACAAAACAAATATTAACTCTAGTTTTTGCCAAGGATTTTATAAAATATTACTTGTATTTCTTAAGCATGGCATATCAAAAATTCCTAGGACTAAGCATACTCCATCAAATGAAATCACAAGTAATTAATTTAAAATCTTAATTCAATTAAAATTAGTGCAAAAAGTAAATAAAAGAATTAATGAAATTACCACATGGATGAAATTCGACCTCCTCCGTCGTCCCAGTGTTGGGGTTTAACTCATCATGTAGAAAACACGCTCAAAATATATTTTTATAGCTCAAATGGTGTTTACAATGGAGAGAAAAGGAGAAAATGGTGTAAAACTGTAATCTGCGACGCACAAAAAGCGTCACAGAATGAACGATAAAATACAAGTGCTGCTGATGTTTAGACTGCACTGCGACCCACGGATGTGCGTCTTAGACACTGTTGATAAACCACTGTCCTTGCGAGTCTGTTCTTCGTGTTCTTGGTGTTCTTCATCATCATCAGCAGCAGAAATAGAGTTTCATCAACTCTTGATTTCTGCTTCTCTGGACCTTCTCTCGACCCCAAACTCTCGACACCCCTCTATGCTAACCCAAGAGTTATATTTATACACTTTTGGACCAAGAATAACTTCTCATTAATCCAAAAAATCTTCCCATTACTCGGCAGTGAATGAAAATATTCCCGATATATTTTTTTTATTCTTCTGACTTGTTACGGGATTTGTTTCCGGGTTTATCTGTTTCACGCGTCTTCTCTGAGCTGTAGAATTTGTTTCCAACCAATACAGTCGACCCATGCACGTATCTTCCATCAAAAAATTCCGAGAATAGAATATCTTCCCTGTTTTGAGAATATCTTCCCTGTTTTGCATCCCACGATTATCCAGCCCAAATAACTCGATTCGAACACCCATACCATCCCTGTTAGGCTATATCAGGTCCAACCCAATGAAAACTAGCCCTTGAATCTCCTTATATCACGTCCAAAATTTGCTTCAACAATTACGCAGGTGAAGAACTATTTTTCCCGCCAAAACTCGGTTCAAATGGGGAAGAAACTGGTAGCCCCCTATCCAGAGTAGGGGTGCGAATAGCAGCTGCCTTGGGGGTGACATGGGGGTTCCCCTTAGTAATTAGGTTACCCCTTATCCAAAAGCGAGAGTCCGAATAACATTTGTCCTCCGGGTGCCAAAATCAACTTTTCGAGCCCAATTTTCCAAAAATGTTTATTTCCTAAAAATACATAAAAACACAATATTAGTACAAAAATAGAGTTCCAACAATACGGACATTGAGGATAAAATAGACACAAAAATGTGTCTATCAGCTCCCTTTATACCCGACGGAATTTTAAAGCCGGAAAGGGTTTCTTCCTCTCGCTCATACGAACGGGATTCAGAGAATTTAGTTGAGCTCCAAACACTTGACCGGACATGCCGCTTTCTTTTTCCTACAATTGATGAGCAAGAGCGGTAATTTGTTGGTAGCCCCTGATTGAAAGTTGCTTCACCAGTACGACTGCAAAGGAAGTTCAAACTGAGCGATATACCTCTGGTAACATCTATCTACTTCATCTTATTGGTTTTGTTTTTCGTCTGTCACCATCTAGTGCTTATCCCGCAACAATGTCACTGTTATGTGCTAAGCAGGGGACTTAATGTTGATGGTGGTTTTTAGTTTAGGGCGAAAATTGTAAAAGTTTATCTACCTGACCCGGAAGTAATAGACCTTGATATGTATATATTCCGCAAGGAATTTGAAGAATATATCAAAATCTGATGAGTGCCTATGCCGCTCTTCATATTGTATTGAAACTCAAGCTCCTAGATGAATTGTTCACTAGTATAAAGCCTAATGAGTATTTAAGATCCTAGTTGCATTATTTACTAATGAAATGGAGCCATTTAAAAGTGTTGAGTGCCTAATCCTCTTAACTCATATATGTATTGAGAAATTCAATATATTCATGTATATAAAATTGACTCGGAATGGGGCATGTAGAAACAATCCCAAATATTGTATAAATTTTATCTTGCACCAGCATTATTCACTAATGCATGGTCTGCCTAGTGTTTTCCTATGCTATATTCCCCAGCCGAACTCTCAATATTGGCTTGACATGACGATTAATGTTCACTCGCAACGGAGTTGCATGAATCTCCCGAAGTGTCAGTATTGAGACCTGCATGAAAACACCCACATATGCTACACCACCCTCTGAAAAAGAGATCAGCGCGTTCGCACAACTTTTAATTAAAAGTTAGCGTGATTGAACACTGATGTTTTTTCAAAAGTTGTTGTAGATAATGGTAAAAAGGGTTCTTTTCGAACTTGTGAAGGTAACTCTTTTTTTTAAGATTTAAACAAATAAATAAATGAAGGAAATTAATAGGAATGTCAAGATTTTAGAAAGATTAAGGCTCAGGATTCACTATTACTTCAAGTTGATTGGTTATAAATAATATTTCAGAAATTATTATTAAGCTCTTTTTCTTATTAAATAACTTTTTAATTTAAAAGGTGTCCAAATATTAAGTTGTAATCCTTAAGCATGATTTATCAAAGAATTATTCTAAGCATAAAACATCAAACTGATTCACAACTAATTAAGAAAACCATTTTATCCCTTTTTTTTTTATATTTATCCAAGTGAATTAAATAAAGTAAATAATTAAAGAAATTATAAATAAAAATATTACCAATCAAACATGAGTGAATAGATCCTCCATTGCCTCAATCACCAAGAATTTAGCCTCTCATCATGTTGGAAAAATACTCAAAAGATTTTATTAATGCTCAAAAGTTGAGTACAAATGATGAAATAAAAAGAAATCGTTTTAAGATTGTCCTTTGCGACACACAGGAAGCGTAGGGAAGAACGGCACTTCAGAAGTGCTGTAAGCTCGTCGCGGGAAAGGAACTGAGAGTTGTCGCAATTATGCGACACTAATCAACGACTTTCCTGGACTGTACAATGTTCTTCGTGTTCTTCCTTTGACAGCAGCAGAACTTTTCTCTGTCAACTCTTCTGGTGATTCTCTCGGCTCTAAACCTTCCCCAAACTCTTCATCACGAACAGCAGCAGCAGCAGAGAGAATTTGTGATTCTTCCTCTGCAGCTTCCTCTCTTCTCCTCCCAACTCTCGACAGCCCTGGTAGTCGACCCAATGAGCCTTTATATACTCACATGCACGTTGAAATCCCTCACAATAACTCCAAATAATTCTTATTTACTCGGGCAGTGAAGAGAGAATATTTTGAGATATTTTCTTTCTCCACGCGTTTCCATCTCTGATTCTTCCCTTTTTTAGACTTTATACGCATCAAGCAATAGTTATAACTCTCCCAGATCATCTCAGCCATACGCAAACACAAGAAATCCCGTGAATAATTCTTCTCTGCACGTTCTCCCCTGTTTCCAGTTCGTGGCTCCCCTATCCAATTCTAGCCAAATTTAATCGACCACAACACTCGCAATAGATTTCTAAATGTCCCAGGAACAATACCACAAATTTTCAGCGATTTAATCTCCCTATAACACCTTCATTTTGTTGATTGAAAATCTTCCAGAGAGTAAAAATATTTTCCCGCCAAAAAGTTTATTTGAATTTGAGAAGAAGGAAGGGTGTCCCCCTATCCTGAACTGGGGTGCGAATAGCAGGTGTCCAACTGAGGTACCCCTTAACCAATAGTGAGAGTCCGAATAACAATTGTTCTTCAAGGTTGCCCCGGGTAACTTTTCGAGCTGATTTTTCCAAAATTGTTTATTTCCAAAGAATACCTAAAAACACATAAAACACCATAATAAGGACAAAAACAAGTACTAATAATACGGACATTGAGGACAAATTAGACACAAAAATGTGTCTATCAAATATCCCCAAACTTATTATTTGCTAGTCCTCGAGCAAAACTAAAAAATAAAACCGAGTTAATCTCGGGTGGGTTTAACAGAGGTGTACCCACAAAAACCATGACTTCTAATTGGTCACAAGTATCCAAAGAGCTATGAGGACATACATATTCTCAACCTATCTCCAAGTAACTAGAATGCCAGAGAAATTAAAGGTGTCAGCTCTAAAGCTGACTGAAGAAAAGGGGAGACACATCCGCACGACTGCTAGATAAAGAGATATCCGCTACACAGCTAGATAAACATTGTAAGATGCGTCCGCTGCTTTACAGCTGGGATAAGATTAGGAGAGAGATAAAGATGAGAGGGACATCTGCTACACAGCTGGACTAATTACGTGTGATGAGTTAAACCAGTGCTAGAAAGATCTTGTGCCAGATTGAAAGCAGACTAACAAAGCAACCAAAATGCATCTTTCTTCGACTCTCTCACAGTGCTCAGTAGAAATAACGTCTTCTTCGGTCTTCAACTGTTGATGATAAACTCTCGAACCTCATAGAACCTTGACAATTAACTCTTCTCTTCGATTTCTTGCTTGACTTATAAATTTCTTCTTCCCTATGGCCTTATTGAACAAAAAGAACGTAATGATGTTTTTTTTTTATTTTTTTTTTATTTCATTTTTTCATTTTTTACAAGACAAAAATTTACATGGCCATGAGAGAAGGACTTTAGAACTTGGATCTTCACAACTTGTGATGTCTTGATATCATGAACTTCAACAACTTATATCATTTGCTCTTGTACTTCTTGTAACTAAGTCTTCAACTTTGATTTTTGAATTATTCTTTTCTATTGTTGCTTCTAAACCTTAAACGTCTTCAACTTTTTCATAAATTTTGATGTCACTCCGCTTGTTGATGATGATAAGTTTCTACTGAGAGAGAGTCGTAATCCAGTAACTATGATTACATTGTGAGGTTGCTTTATCTTTCTGGCATTTCCTGACCTACTTGCCTTTCCATCATAGATGGTTAGGTCCATCACGGTTACCCTCTAAAAGGAACAAGTTCTCTCCTGAATTTCAAAGATCCCAATGTCTTTTTCTCTAATGTATCAATAAGTTGTTATCCCTAGCATTCCAATTTCTATCTTTTCGGTGAGAAACAGTATGTAAACTTAGATAACCGGATACCATGTGACGCTAGAAGTTTCAAAAGTGCAACTAAAAAGTTCTTCCCCACCCCCAAACTTAAATCTAACATTGTCCTCGATGTTCTAAAGATAAAATTAAAAGCATGAACAATGAGAAACTGTTACCACTTGAAGAAAAAGAGTTAAGGAAAGATATTACCATGTTGCATGAGATTGGGTTACCTCCCAATAAGTGCTAAGTTTAAATTCTTCAGCCATACTTAGGAAAGGATTAGTCAACTCGAACCATAAAGTAACAGTCGAAATAACTGTGGGTCTTCAAAACGAAATAGAGCTGACCAAAGGAAACTATAATAACCCAAGAAAGTGAACAAGGATAGCATGCCCTTATCTAGTTTCCTGATTAAGATATTTATATCTAATTGTGGTTCAGGTTCAGGTTCTATGAAAGGGTCTAAATAAAATATTTTCCTCGGATGCATTTCCTCATAGGCTGGATCCAAATTATTAGGTCCTAGAGTCTGGAAAAACTCAAATAAGAACTTAGAATCACAAAATAATAATAACCTAAATAGCTGAGGATCCTCTAAGTCAATCAGGTTTGACTTACATAATTGACCACAATGAGAGTAGTGGTCATTCTTAAGCAAATGTGTCGATTCTAATTTCCTAAGGCATTTAGATCTAGTCTCACAACTTAATATTCGACACATTTGGAATATAAACGTTCCCACAGTTGGAAGAAAACTATTTGGTGGGAAGACAAAGTCAATCTGGGGATCATAGCCTGGGCAAACCACATCAACCAGAGGATGGGTTTCTAACGACTGAACTCCTTCATGGACATCATTAGGCTCGGGAAAACGAGTATGAAGGTAATCTTGTAAAATGGTCGAGGCACAGATATCAAGTCCTAAGTGTAAGGACTTTCTGAGAGTTAAAGGTAAGGCACTAGGGAAGTGATAATCACCCCCAAACTTAGAGTTTTCAGTGTCTCTAGATAGACCTCTAATTATTTCTTGAATTTCCGTATCTTCAGAGTCCTTAAAATATTCAAGAGATTCTTCTAAGTTATTATCAGGTAGTGCATCTTTACTCATCTCTAGGGATCTATCTTCTTCTTCCAAGACTATTGTTTCTAAGTCTTTAGACTCTAAAACAGTATTTTCGAAATGAACCCGTTCCTCTAAACCACTATCGGCTTCGTAATCAAAAGGAAAATCTACATCGTCTAAAACGGTGGTATCCCTAATCAAATCCTCGTCCTTTTGAATAGGTGAATAATCATAAAAATTATTTGGATTTGAACTAGAAATAATATAATCACTATACAACTCAATTGGATTACTAGACTCCTGATCACTATGCCTACATATTTCAGATTCTTCATTACTGCTATCCTCATCATCATAGTACGAAGATGATTGAACCTTATCTAAATAAGTAGTGTCTTTTATTCTAACCTCGTCCTCTAAATTAGGCAAATATTCACTATTTACATCAAGGGTAAAATTGGAAACACTATTTTGGAAATTTATATCTTTTAGAGAAGTTCTATTCTGGGTCTCTAACAAAAGATTTTGGGCCGACTCACATGAATTCCTTATGGTATCGTGTATAGAAGGTTCACTCATGGGTGCATTTTGTTTATTCATTTCTAACACAAACCTATTTGTATTCTCAGTTAATTGTTTGAGAGACTCTTCTAGAGGAAGAGCAGATTCAGAAGGATCATAATAGGGACTAGTTTTCAATAGTTTGATTGTATCCTCTAGAGACGAAGAACTAGTACTATAATCTTCTTGCTCGTAAGACTGATGCATGTGTGGATAGTAATTGAGCTCACCAGGGTATGACCCATATCCTTCCAAAGGATGGCGTTCCCAACCACTATTCCCAACATGGTCATAAAAAGGATGATGTCCATATTCAAATTCAGGTCGATACTCATTGTATTGGCTTCTATCATACCAGTTCGACATTCTTAATTGCAAGGGAATTCTACACAACCACAAACAAGGCCGACTCGACTCCACCAAAACAAACCTAAAGATTTCTAGCAAACAAAAAGCATGATGGCTCCACTTAGATTGTTTCTAGACCAGCTTCTATCTTTCGAAAGGGAATTCGTTGCAATTTGAGCAAACCCCTCTGGAATCAATCCGAGTCAAAGTAAGTTGAACTGAGGCGAGGGAAGCTCAGTGGAGCTTTGATACCCAAGGCCTCACCGCTATCACAAGGAGGCGCAGTCACGCATTAAACTCAAAGAAACCATCATGAACTTTGGAGTGTGCTTAAAGGGAAACCAATATTTTTCGAAAAATTTTCCTAACAAGCTCGATACCCTATAGGTCTCTTTCTAATCAGATTTTAAAGCTTGGGTTCGCGTTAGGTTTTTTTTTCCTAAAACGGGCAAGAAGGGAACGGTGATGAAATCCGAACCCTTATCTTGTTTAGGCCAGGCCTTGCCCTTTACTAGGAAAATAAAGACAGTCCGGTTCGTCCTCAAACAATTATCACCTTAAGGCAGACAGTAACCCGCTTGCAGGAGATTCGCGAGTGTTTCGTGGCTTACCTCCCGTACCAGACGGGCGAAGAACCGTTGAAGTCGACTCGAGCCACGACTCCTATGTCATGTACGAACCCGAGGGGCCGAGACGATATAGTAATCGTCGTCCTTCCCTGCACACAGTTTATATAATTTTTTATTTTTTTTAATAATAATACCCTTCCGTAGGGGTAAAAAAAAAATAAAGTCCAATTGTTTAAAGTCCAAAGTCCAAAATAAATAATAAAAAAAATTACAGTTTTCCTCACACACTCTAAAAAAAATTAAAAATTAAATCCTAAAATTGTCCTTTTTTCTTCTCTTTTCGCTTTTCGCTTTAAGCTTTTTCCTCTCCAAGTCCTTAGTGCTCCACTTCGAACCTGTAAATCAAAGAAAAAAAAGACAAAGTAAAAAGGAACAAATAATAAAAAAAAAATAAACCTAAAAAAAAAAGAAGTAAATCTATATACAAGTCCGCGTCGGCGGCGCCATTTTGTTATAGTTTTGAAAGTGGTAGTAAAAATTCGTTGCTCGGACTTGTAAAGATTTAAAAATAAAAATATATACAAAAAATATTAACAATATGGGCAAGAGTACTGGGACTAAAGATTCGGCCATTTTTCATTTTCAAGTGGTTCAGAATTTAATTCTAGGCGATTATAGTTCAAAACAAAACAAATATTAACTCTAGTTTATTGCCAAGATAGATTTTATAAAATATTACTTGTATTTCTTAAGCATGGCATATCAAAAATCCCTAGGACTAAGCATACTCCATCAAATGAAATCACAAGTAATTAATTTAAAATCTTAATTCAATTAAAATTAGTGCAAAAAGTAAATAAAAGAATTAATGAAATTACCACATGGATGAAACTCGACCTCCTCCGTCGTCCCAGTGTTGGGTTTAGCTCATCATGATAAAAACACGCTCAAAGTATTTATTTATTGCTCAAAGGGTTTTTACAAGGATGAAAATGGAGATGAAATAATAAACAGTGGATGTGCGACCCACAGAAAGTGTCCAAAATGAACGACACAGAAGAAGTGCTATTGTTGCTGTACCTCTAAGACCCACACATACGACCCACGTTCGCGAGTCGTTTCACTGTTTATAAACGACTGCTTCTGCTGGTCCGTTCTTCATGTTCTTCATCTTCATCACGAACAGCAGCAGAAACAGAGAGAATTCGTGATTCTTCCTCTGCAGCTTCCTCTCTTCTCCTCCCAACTCTCGACCGCCCTGGTAGTCGACCCAAGGAGCCTTTATATACTCACATGCACGCTGAAATCCCTCACAATAACTCCAAATAATTCTTCTTTACTCGGGCAGTGAAGAGAGAATATTTTGAGATATTTTCTTTCTCCACGCGTTTCCAGCTCCGATTCTTCCCTTTTTTAGACTTTATACGCATCAAACAATAGTTATAACTCTCCCAGATCATCTCAGCCATACGCAAACACAAGAAATCCCGTGAATAATTCTTCTCTGCACGTTCTCCCCTGTTTCCAGTTCGTGGCTTCCCTAGCCAATTCTAGCCAAATTTAATCGACCACAACACTCGCAATAGAGTTCTAAATGTCCCAGGAACAATACCACAAATTTTCAGCGATTTAATCTTCCTATAACACCTTCATTTTGTTGATTGAAAATCTTCCAGAGAGTAAAAATATTTTCCCGCCAAAAAGTTTATTTGAATTTGAGAAGAAGGAAGGGTGTCCCCCTATCCTGAACTGGGGTGCGAATAGCAGGTGTCCAACTGAGGTGCCCCTTAACCAATAGTGAGAGTCCGAATAACAATTGTCCTTCAAGGTTGCCCCGGGCAACTTTTCG
Source organism: Papaver somniferum (assembly GCF_003573695.1). NCBI lineage: Eukaryota > Viridiplantae > Streptophyta > Magnoliopsida > Ranunculales > Papaveraceae > Papaver > Papaver somniferum. The sequence continues at coordinate 139,346,590 of NC_039358.1, forward strand.
AGCTGATTTTTCCAAAATTGTTTATTTCCAAAAAATACCTAAAAACACACAAAACACCATAATAAGGACAAAAACAAATACTAATAATACGGACATTGATGACAAATTAGACACAAAAATGTGTCTATCAAACACATACTTACTCCTTATAGAAAATTTGGACTGTTAATGTCAGTCTCAGAAACGATCACGGCCACACAATTTGGCCACGCGATTTAACAAGCATGACCTACTCCTAGCAAAACTAGGCAATCACTATAGTGACCACCGACGGGCCCTCTAATGCCCTAGTCGATCGAGTAGTCTTATGTTCATTCACAAGCACTTCAAACGCCGACCCAAACGTGGGTATTCACGCTATTTAGAAGATCAAACGAGCTAGACCGACCATGACGGTCTCAAAGTCATCACGTCCGTCCAACTTGGACAACCAAGTTGGACTTCTTAGATTGAGCTTTGGGCGATCAAAAAGGCGTCGAAGCAATCACCGGCGGGCCCACCAGTTCTCTAGTTGATCGAGTCCCATGTTGCCCGTGCACAAGCGCTCCAAACGTCGACCCAAATGTGGGCGTTTGCGCTGTGTATAGACAAAGCTCGAACGAGCTAAGACCGTGAAAAACGGTCTCAAAAGCCATCATATCCGCCCAACTTCGCCAGCCTAGTTGGATGGCTTAGATCTTCCTACGAACGATTAAAGAAGTATCAGCATGATCATTGGCGGCCCCATTTTCCCCTTTGACGATCGACTTGCCCATGGAAAGCTTATAGGGTGCTCGACCACTTGCACAAACTTGAGCAGACACGTTGTGTTCAAAAACCATGATTTAGGTCACGACAGTACATAACTGTCACAGATTGATCACAACCATCCATCTTCGCCAGCCTAAACGAGCGTCATAGATTTAGATTCAAGTGGTCTTGAAGGTGTTAACGTGATCACTGTGGACCCACCTTTACATGTGATTGACCGGCCTACGCAAACTAGGGCTCAATACCTCGAAACGCACGAGAGGGGTGGGCCACACGGCTCCCTAAACCCTAAAAGTTGTGTCAATGGCAGTATGCAACTGCCGCAAAACATCTCGTCCATCCAACTTTGCTAACCTAGTTGGATGGTGTGGATTTGTTTTTCGAAAATAAGTAAAGAAACATTGTGAAGACCTGTCATCCCACTTCCACATGAGGCGATCGACCAAGTGATGACTTGACCGTGGGGTCCTCAAACGATCACCCAAAGGTGGTCGATCATGCTGCTTCCTTTAAGACGGCTATCCGCGACTTATTCAATCAGGCTCTAAAACAATGATGCTTCATACACATCGATTAGTTTGAGCTGCTTAAATGCGATGCTTCACATGCATCAAATACATACAATATTTTATATTGGCCTCATAAACAACTTAGTTGTTTCACCTAATAGCACCATGCTATTCTCCGCGGGTCCCACGACTTGACCCACTTATTCGAGACATCAAACATGTCACAAACTGGGGGATGCTTACTAGGGTATTAGTATGGAGTTTTACAACGTGCGGCGTGCAACGCGTCCATTATGAGAACGTGACAGGAAAGACAGACTGTTAACAGTAGTGAGAGTGGTGGAAGAACGTGTGATCAGTTTTCCCTCTTAACGGAAACACGATAATCACTACCTTCCGCACGAATCCGCTTCTCCACTACTTCACTTCCTCCACTTCCTAAGATATCAGGGTGCTCTCAATGACTTGTATAAATAGAATTTCAATCTATTTCGAAAAACATGACACAAGTGGTATCAACACAAGTAGCCAGAAACCATTTTCTGATACGCAAGTCATAAACAACCACACCTTCAACACTCTGATTTCAAACACCTTCTCCGCTTCTCTCCCTAAGATCAACCCCATTTCCTTCACTTTGTGACCGAAGCAAGTCTGGAACGACCATTTCTTGGTTTAGGCCAGAGTCTTACATATTGATTTCTCGAACCTAAAAGCATTCCCGTGCAGTGCATTTGTTTAGGGTTTGAACTCGTTTCTCATCAACACACCCCAAATTACCAAAAACAGCTGAATCCGTTTTTACGCATAAACATTAGTTTACGAATTTCACGAAATATAATGACTAAGATTAATGAGCATTTGTCCATACTTGAATAACTTTCGGTGGAGAACAATTTATTGTTCGGAACCAAATCATGATTCAAGTTTATCATGCAAAAATAGTCTGGAACAGTGATATGTGTGATTGATGTTATTCAGGAATGTTTCGAATTGATTTAGAGAAATATAGAACAACTATATTCGGAATACAAGATAGTGTTACCAGTCTTACAAAATGGGGAAAATGTTATATGTCTGAAGCCGTATTACATGTACTTGTACACGTAGCAGAGTAGTTATATATCGACTTTCAAATTTGTGTGATATGCATATTCGTATGTATATCATGGGAAAATCTGTTTGTTTCGTGCATATTCGTATGCAAACCATTTTGGAATTGGGATAAGGGAACCGGGTCAAAGTAATCAAACCGGTATGCGAGCCAATACAGTTCTATGTTCTAGAACCAGTTTAGTACCCAAACCGGCACGTAAAATGAAAAAGTTCTGTGAATTTCGGAACCGGTAAAAGTCTTATGTTTGCAAACCGGTATGTGAACTGAAAAAGTTCTGTCAACTCCGGAACTTTGAGTTTCACCTAAGTTTGCAAACCGGTACGTGAACTGAAAAATTTCTCTTGACTCCGGAACTCGGTTATTTCTTATGAGTTTGCAAACCGGTCCGCTTACTGTGACTCAGCCGACTCACAAACGATTCGAGTAATTGTATCTTGTACATTTACCAACTATGTCGATTATGATTCAATTGAAATTAAATTATTTCTATGAAATAATTTGCATTTGATCAATTCTCTAATTTACACTAGACTCATTTAATCACATGTTTGTGACTCAAGATTAATGTCTTAGTGAACATCAAAATGAGTGTTAAGCTTTGAAAGTTCAAATCGGCTTGTTTCGGCTAACCATGTTGAACATAGTCCTTATACAAGGTTCGGTTACGGTTTACCTAACCAAAGTGTATATCTTGTATATGTGAATAAGATTCAAAGCTTTCATCTAACGGTGAATATTGTTTTCTTGGTTCCAAAGCTGTCTTATCTTAAAGCTAAAGCAACCTAGGCTTTGAAGTCTATATAAGGGGAACTCTAGGAAACTGGGATCTTTGAATCCCGACACTACTTTTTGGTGTTTCCTAGTTGTATCTAGTGTCGTCCTCTCCAAAAAACCTTTTAGGGTTTAACGACTACAAAGACTTCATTGGGATTCGTGAAGCCAGGTCCAATTATCTTTTATCTTGATAACTCGAGTATTCTGATCTTGATTGTTTGTAGAGCTTGCTCCAACGATCAAGATAGATAGTAATCATCAAAGTTCACTTCGTCTCAAACTTTGTTGATTCCACAATTTTTATACTTGTGAGGTGAATAATTATCTAGGCTGCACTTCGGGTTGCATAAGTATGGAGTTTGAGGATATCCAGACTTTTGTCAAATTGTTATCGATTTCCATCACCCGGATCTTTCGTTTGAGCTGATCATCCGTAATTAGATCGTAAATCAAGAAATCAATCATAGGCTTAATCCGTGGGAGGCAGATTCGGTTTAAAGTCTTCAATTGAGTTGAAGCAACTCTTAGTTGGTGTGAGACTGTCTAAGGGAATCAATTGCTCAGAGTTCTGCTAAGATTCAAGAGGCGTGAGGAGCGCGAATGTACCTGAATCAGCGAGAGACTGAGTTCGGTCTCAACTACATTCTAGACCGAAGTTAATTGGTATTAGGCTAGTGTCTATAGCGGATTAATACAATTTGGTGGTCAATTTGGACAAGGTCCCGGGGTTTTTCTGCATTTGTGGTTTCCTCGTTAACAAAATTTCTGGTGTCTGTGTTATTTCTTTTTCCGCATTATATTGTTTATCTTTATAATTGAAATATCACAGGTTGTACGTTGATCAATCACAATATATATGTCCAATCTTGTTTGTTGGATAAGACTTGATTGATCCTTGGATATTGGTCTATTGTACCGTCCAAGAACTTTCTTTGTAGTTAGGTTCACGGATTCAGTTCTGTAAACGTTCTAGCAACAAAAGAAAGAGATATATAACTTTAGACACTTTCCTTGATTGAGGTTTTACTCTCGGAGTTGTGTTGAGTTTGTCCATACATATTGCCTACGAAAAAGTTGGTGGTGTACTTTGGTACCCCAGTGTTTTCAGTTTCTACAACTTAGTATATGGTTACGAAGTAGAGTTTTCAACACTTTCAAGATTTCGACATAACACTAGTATGATACTTGTTATTATGTAGTATTGAATTTCCGACTTGAACCTATGCTTTGAAAACATGTTAGGAAGCAAATTGTTAGACATGTATTGAGTTGGTTTGAACTCAAACTAAGTTTCGAATTCAAATAAGGATTTCGGGGCACCTCAATCCAGGACCGATCCGAAGTCATAACCGACCCAAATTCAGGGTCAATCCCAGAACTAATCCTTAACTGATTTTGAATGGCATATTTTTTTTTCAAATTATATGTTTCTTTCTTTAGTTAATAGATTTCGGGATGTGTACAAGTTAGAATCGGAAGGTTCATATGTTAGGAAATACTAAACACATATTTGACTCTAATATTTTGTTATTCATATATTTATTATTTAATACTCAAGGATAGACTTTGGTTAATAATTGATATTCAAATTCTTTTACTATACTCAATATTGAAATTTGACATGCTTTCATTTCCAATAACATTCAAGGTAGCTGACTTTATTGAAGTACAAGATTTAAAACTAGTTAAGCATGGTTGTTATACTAGCTGATATATCAATCTCAAATATTAATATGGAACATGTTATTGATTATATTTCTTGGAAACAATATGTTGTATTTAATACCAAGATATATACTTAGTCCGGAAATGCCATATATTGAATTGATTTGAGAATAACAAGTAGTTATGAAAGATCGAATGAAAACACAATTAACTAGGTTACAACCTTCTTTGGGATTAAGGAGCACTAGTAGTATCGTTAGAAGGAAACTAGATTTTTAATTAGTTTTCGTTGTTTATTACTTGTTGTTGAACTATCTCATAGTTATCTTCTAGAGAATATTTTGTCTATTCCATGCTCATTCTCTTCTAATATAAGGTCACTCAAGAACTTTGATCATATGACTACAACAAATAAAAGTGATTTATAATATTTTGATAGAACCATTGATTTTCCAATGTTAACGTACTTTGTTCTGTGTGAAAAATCATAGAATCAAGTGATGTTTAAGAAGAATGAAGATTTTGATATTTTGTTTTTGATCATTTTTTGATTATATACTTGACTTGATTATCGGGGACAAATAAGTAGTTTATATTTGATAAACATGAAGCTTGTAGATCAACAAGTTGGTTGTGAGTTTACGTAAACGTAAACCTTGTAATCGAGTGGATTACTTTGTAAATCTTGGTGAAACGATGATCTTTTCGTATCAACCTATACACACCTTGTGAGTTCGGAAATTTCAAAAAAGAATTTAAAATAGAAAAAATATCCTTACACGTGAATAAACAAGAAAGATATAAAAAAAAAAAACGAAGGATAAACGATAAATTAACACATCTGTTTTCTAATTAATACAATTATTCTTTAAAATTTTAAATTGGTCCCATTAAAAATGAATTTATGAGTGTAAAAAATTCAATGATATATTTGAGAGTTTAATGAGAAAATATCAGAAGCCGGTCATTTTTACGAAACTGACTAAAATAGAATAAAAGACGAAAATAAGAAATGAATTGAATATCAAATTGCTTGATTTGTAAGTAGTTTCCATAAAAAATATAGTATTTATAATAATCTAACAAGTTTTTATGTTTCAAACATAAGTATAATTATTGAGATAAATATAATACTCCCTCCGTCCTAAATTATTAGTCTGTTCTGACTAAGTCAAGATATTAAGGAGACCGGAGGAGTGTACAAAACTACCCCTATTAAATGATATATTATTACTAAAATTAAATGATATAATTATAATATTTATAGAAATATTTAAATAAAGATAAAAATAATTTTTTATGGATTGATTTAGTAGATTTATTTCCTATTGAGGAAGATATCATTTAATATTTAGATTGCTGATATTTAAAATAATTTAATAATTATAAATGTTTGAAAGATATATTTGAAAGTTTGACTAAAAAATATGACTATAAACAGAAGCTGGACAGTATTTTAGGACAGACGAAAATAGAATAAATGACAGAAATTTTAGGACAGAGGAAGTATATTTTATTATTAAATTTTAAAATTTATAGTTAAAATCACTCTAAATGAATAATATACCACATACAAAAGTAATTTACTCAGTTATGTTATAGCTTCTTCGGGTAGGTCATGAGATTCTTATAGTGGAAAGAAAAGTTCGTTAAGACTTGTGAAGAGTTAAATTTTAGATTTAGCTTCTAATGCTAAAAATAGGAAAAATTAAACAAAGACGATACCAAAGATTATTGAGAAAGCTGGGGCTAAGATTCCACAATTCACCAACTTTCAAAGTGATTTTAATTTAATAAAGGGAAAATTTTTAAAAAATGTCCCAATATCGAGTGTAACGTTGGAAAAATGTCTCAACACTGTTACTTTTTCCATCCGACACAGTTACTGCACATGAGTTAGTTCACACACGTGCAAAAAAGACACATGTTGCCCTTTGATTTAGAAACACATCTTTGGGAGACACGTGGATTTTCATCCGATGGACTACAAGGGAGGAACAACTGCTGATGAGCGGCCGGAGGTCTTCCACGTGTTTGGTCCACACGTGCCATGAGGAACACCTGCTGATAAAGGACATCTGCTGCTTATACAAGAAAAATTAGATCTCTGTTGTGTATTGGGTGGCCCACCATTTAGAATATGATACGCAGGTGGCCCACCATCTCTCTTAATGCGACAAACGATCCAGAATTCTCTGGACTTAATTTTGGTTTAGATAAGCCTTATTTCTTAATCCATAAGGATTAGTTTTCATCCCCTAATTGACATGTGTAGGCCATCATGGCTAATTCACAACCTTTTTAACATTCTATGTTCAGACTATAAATAGCCGAGAGAGGACTTGTAATGATGGCTTGGAAAGAAATAACAATAATTTCATTCTCTCATTTTATCAGTGTATGAATCCTTTAATTCTAGACTACTAGTACTTCTCTATATAAGGAGTGAACATTAGCAACTGTATAAGGAGTGAACATTAGCAACTGTATAAGTATCATCCGCTTAACATTCGTAAACAGAGAACAAATTACAAAAATCTCCTGGTTTTTTCCTTATTTGTTGTAGTTAGTTAGGGGTTCTTTTCGCTGGTCACTAGTGGAGATAAAAGAAAACGATTGGAGGTGGAGTAAGTTCAGATATTTCAAATCGATTTGAATCAAGTAACCCTAATCATGATTGTTATTTTTTTACCACAAAAATGAACATTAAATGTTTTAAAGACAATTAAACGTGGGGGTTTTCATCATAATACTACCAATTTCATAAAGGAAGCATAAATCTCACCAATGGAATGCTCGAGCTAGCTACCATTGTTGAACTTAAAAGATTCCCAATTTTTCTGCTCTAGATGACAACCAATATACTCAACTGTTATTTGAACCCTACTGTTATTTCCTAAATTTTTTTATCGATGAGAAAAACTAAATCAATTATTCAAAATGCTAAAACAGAAATCTGATCATCTGTTTGATTTATAACACCTTAGAGATCGAATTGGGAAAAATAAGTTTGACTTTTGATCATGTACTCTTTCAGTAATATATATGCCTGCATGTGAGTTACACGTGAGCGTAGTCCTCCTTTCACGACCGTCAGATGAAAATCCACGTGCAACCAAGAGATGAATTTCTGAATCAAATGGCAACTGTGTAATTTTTACGAGTTGGCGAACTCACTCGTGTGGATTTGAAATTAACTATGTTGGATGGAAAAAGTAACATTTTGGGGCATGTTTCCAAATCCTCCAAGTTGGGGCATTTTTCCACTGTTACACTCGATATTTGGGTACTTTCCCAAGTTTTCCTTTATTAACTATGCATTTCACGCATTCAATTTGATTATAAAATATTGTCAAAGTAGATATTTGGAATAATAATTGTAAATCGAAAGCATGGGACATTAGAAACCCTAGGCTAAGCATGCTCCATCAATATAAATCACAATCCCTTAACAAAAATCATTATTTCAATTTTTAATCTATGTAAATAGAATTGCACAAATTAAATAAATAACAAATACCACTTTTTTTTTTTTGGAAAAATATGTTCTTTTATTGCCCCAGCAACGGAGTTTAGCTCCTCATGTTGGAAGACACTCAAAATATGTATTCATGGCTCAAACGTGTTTACAAATGATGAAAAAGAAAAAATAATTAAAACCGAGAATTTGCAATGTTTATAAGCGTTGCAAACTCACTGTTACAGAGCATACGTGCAAATTCAAAATAAGTGTTGCAAAGCAATTATTACAGCACTGTTAAAAAATGACGGTTTTCAACAGCTGATGTTCTCCGTGTTCTTCAGATGCAGCAGCAGAAAAAGAATTTTGCAACTCTTGATTTCTCCTCTTGGCAACTCTTTGTTTTATCCCCTATCACTCTGTCCCCCCTTCTATGACTCCCGTAACACCTTTATATACTCACATCATCAAGAAAATCTTCTTCATAACTCTAAACAATCTTCTTCATAATCTCGGGAGGGTTTACAAGAGGTGAACCCACAAAACCTTTACTCCAAATCCTAGCTACATGTGAACACTCTAGGAACAACACTTAACAATCTCCTTAGGGCATACTGACTCATTGGCCATATGAGGAATTATCCTGATATGAATCCAATTGGTGTACACGAGTTTGCACTCAAGCGTACTAAAATTCATAATAAAGTGACAGAGCCCTACTCTAATAGTTGCACAATGGACATCAATATACAGAATCAAATAAATAGATTAAGAAGATTGAGATGGAGGATAGATGGTTTGCAAATGGACGTCAATGCCAAGATGAATCCTAATGAATTGAGATACTGGTCTTAATCCTAACTCTATTATCAACTAGCCGATATATACAAGGTTCTCAGCGGTCGATAATCCTAATTCTAGATTAACTCAGCTGGTATATACAAGGATTCCAGCGGTCGATTTATTTATTAAACAATAATATCATATCGCGTTGCATCCATGTCTTGTGTCTGCAATCAATCTGCGTCTGTGCTTACCAAGCCTTGATCCACTTTCAACTTGGTGAAAAGCCATTAAAACGGAACATGACACTGTTGGACCACGGCAGATCTCTCTTTTTTTTGTAATCTTTTATATGGATCAAATTGATCACAGATTCCTCCCTTTCTTTTATTACACCAAAAGCATCCATCTTTATTCCCCCCTTTCTGGTTTTCAATTCTCTCATTGTCCCGTTGAACACAAATTATCTAAAGAGGAAGAATAAAGTCAAAATGTACATAGGCGATTCTCAAATTGGAGAATGTTAGTGTTCCACCTTTTATATCATTTCTCCTAAAGTTTAAAGTAGGCATTGTTTGTGAGCAATGAAATTTAAGCTAGTTGATGATCTCTCGTAACTGCCAATGAACTTATTCTATCAATACCACTATGAAAAGAAAGAAGTCATTCAAAGCACTTCCATTATGTAGCAAGTGATGAACAACATTGGATCGGACGGGAATCTACCAGTACCAAACACGTTGTTGTCCTGTAGTAGTCAAGTGGTGTCAGTCCCCAATAGTGATGGAGTCTGTCAGAAGTCCGGACCGGTTCGGTATGGGCTAACTCCCCCAAGTCATATCAACACAATCTGGAAACAGTATAACTTTGGATACTACTGCCTCCCAATTTGGGATAACCCAATCCAATAATAATCCGTTAAAGTAACAAACTTTCTTTAATTTCAGTGTCTTCCTTTCACTAAAAGAAAAAGGTTGTTTCATTTTGACAATGAACGGAATCTTTGTCACATTCCACCAGACGGTCATCGGGATCTGACCCACATTTTCTCTCAGAAACAAAAATAGAGTCATCCCATTTTCTTTTCTTATTCCACTTTTGTGTTTGACATGGTAAACGCTTACATGATTTTCTGTGTTTTCCGTTTTCATGTCAGTTTCTTTTAACACTAGAGAGTAGAGACAGAAAGTTATAGACAAGGAGAGTGAGCAATTATGAAAGCAGAAACCACATCAATGAAGATTTCAAGATCTGGGTTTTCATCTTCATGACCACCTTCACTTGAATTTGTCCTCTGTAAGTGTTTTCTTTTTGGTTAATTCTTGATGCTTTTGTTTAAGTTAAGCTTAATTATTCTGTTTATACAGTAATTTTTGGTAAAGTTTGGAATTTTTTGTTTGGTAATGTGTGTTATTTGGTCAGTGTGAAATGGGTTTTCAGTTTTGAACTCTGGGTCTTTCTGTTTGCATATCATCAACCCTAGAAAACAATTTTCTTGTTTGTCATCTTTCAATGAAGTTCTTTGACCAATTGGAAACCCCAATTTTAGGTTCTGAAAAAATTGAAACTTTTACTATGATGCTGACATTTCTTTTATGTTTGTAAATTGGAACTTGTAAAAACCCTAAACAATTTATTTTATGTTGCTAACAAAGCTTTGCTGATCCAGGTTTTTTGGTGTTCTTAACTGGGTTTTCATTTTCTAGTGTTGTTTTAAGTGTATGAGATTTATATATGGATACCAACAAAGAGGATGCATTAAGGGCTAAGGGAATTGCGGAAAGGCGATTTACTAAGCGGGACTTCGTTGGTGCAAAGAAGTATGCTGCCAAAGCTCAAAAACTTTATCCGAAACTCAAAGGCATTTCTCAAATGCTCACCACGTTTGACGTGCATCTAGTTTCTACTAAGGTCGACATTCATGGAGAGGTTGATTTCTATGCCGTTCTTGGATTGACTCCGTTGGCAGATGACAGTATGGTTAAGAAACAGTTTAAGAAATTGGCTTTGATTCTTCACCCCGATAAGAACAAGACTGTAGGAGCAGATGGAGCTTTCAAACTTGTGTCTGAAGCTTGGGCATTGTTATCGGATAGTAACAAAAGAGCTTCTTATGATCTGAGGAGAAGTGAAGCAACAGTAACCTCATTTTTCCATCCAGCTTATTATGCTGTTCAAACTCCTGTTTTTCAAGGTTTGAACCATTATTCTAGCTCGTTGAATTCTCATAACATAGCAAAATCGACTACTTTCTGGACAGTTTGCAATTCATGCAGTGTTCAGTATGAGTATCTCCGTAAGTACGTGAATAACAGACTCACTTGTAAGAATTGCCGGAAGACCTTTTTGGCTATAGAAACAGAGCCCTGTTTAAACGGATCGGTGCAATTTGTTTACACAGAATATGGGCATGGTAACCAGGTCACGTACATCCCAACAGATAGTTTTGTTTTAACAGGAGCTGGTGCTGGATTTCATTCCGGATTGACTACCGGGAATCAGACTTTTCAATGGAACTCATTTACGGAAACTTCTGGTGAGGTTGTAGGTGGTCAGGCATCCGTGATTACTTCTGGTATACTACATAAGCCCAAGCAGAAACGGAGAGTAACTGGTGAGAAGGCGGCAACCAACGGTAAAAATCTTACGGTTAAGAAGAATGTCGCAGTAGCCAGTATTCCGAAGCCTGAAAGACCTGAGAAGAAAAGGAAGGTTGATGGAAAATATACTGGTAGAAATGCCAATGTTGAAATAGGTTCGGAACCTACAAATCCAGATGTCAGATTGGTCAGTGGACATGGAAAGGCCGAGTGTAGTGCCAAAGCGCGGAAAACAAATGCGGCGCCTGCTAGACATTCCACTACTGCGCCAGCATTTGATGCTCGTCAATTATTAATTGACAAGGCAAGCAAAGCAATCAGGGAGAAGTTGGAACAGATGAAATTGGCTGACGCTGGCGAGAAGACAAAGGCTCTACAGGTAGTTGGCAAGTCTGAAGAGCTGATAACTACAACAGAGCTAGTAACTACAATGACAGACCTGGGTGTCTCTATCGATCAATCAGCAATACCTGGTACAATCTCAATAGTGGTTCCTGACCCCGACTTCCATGATTTTGACATGGAACGATCTGAGGGTTGCTTCAAGCCGAAACAGATATGGGCTTTGTATGATGAGGAAGATGGCATGCCACGCTTGTATTGTTTGATCCGGCAGGTAATTTCCTTGAAACCATTCAAAATTCGTGTAAGCTACTTGAATCTCCAAAGTGAAGCTGAACATGGGCAAGGGGTCAAAGCATGTGGATTTTTCAAGGCAGGTAACTCTGACGTTATTGGCACGGTCAATATTTTCTCTCATGTTATTTGTGGGGAGAAGACTGGAAAGGGGGGAGTCATCCAAATTGTCCCTAAAAGAGGTGAAATATGGGCTGTGTATTTGAATTGGTCATCGGACCGGAACAATATAACTACAGAGAAAACAACAAACAAATATGAAATGGTGGAAGTTCTTGATGATTACACTGAAGATCTAGGGGTTTGTGTTAACCCACTTGTTAAGCTGGGCGGGTTCAGGACTGTATATCAAAGGAGGACAGACAAAGACATTATTCGATGGATTCCGAGTAAAGAGATTCTACAATTTTCGCATCAAGTACCGTCGTGGTTGATTGAAGGGAAAGCTAATTTGCCAGATGAGTGCTGTGACCTTGACCCAGCAGCGATTCCAGAAGAGCTGCTTCAAACTATATCATAGGGTAAAAACTGACTTCACTTCTATTTAATTTAAACATTTAGATTACTTTCATGACATCAAATCTGTAGCATTTGAGACAATTAGATCACAAAAATGTACAAATATATAGTCCCACATGTTATATTGGGACGTGACTGTCACTCAGATCAGTTTATCAACTGAAAATGAGATCAATTGTTGTACCCTGGTTCCTGTTAGAAATAAGTTCATAAATGGGATTTGATGCTTTACTCTTTCTCTGATCTTCTAATGTTCCGTTCCTTTTAAATGATGATTGGTGAGTACTACTTAACCATTTTACAGTTCTGTTTTTAAAATTCTTGTAGAAATTTCATTGGTGAGTACTACTATACCATTTTACAGTTCTGTTTTTAAAATTCTTGTAGGAATTTCATTTCGTCTAAACCTGATTGTAGCCGATGTCACTGTAGTACTCTGACTCGAAACTCGTCAGCACCTCTTTACCGATCATTTTTTTTTCTTTTAGCCAAAATCCAATGCCTCTATTAAACAGAAAAACTCCTAAACCAGTTGATGAGGAAGAGATTTCCGCAACAAAATACATTAACAAAAAGATGGACATTTTTGGCAAATTACATACCTGGAGATTCACTAATCATAAAATCAACTAGTACATTTCATCAGAAAACATCCCTTTATTATTACACTCAAAATAGTTAACAAAAGCATACTTATGCTGTATGTTAAAACTCCCAACCAAGTTACAAAGCTGGATTATGATTATCTACCATCTTCCATTGCTTTTGCCTTTATTATCTCCATACAAGCGGAACAGGTTAAAAGCTGATATACAAGACAGAGTCACCATACTAAGACTAACAATCAGGGAACTTGCCACTCCTTCCCCTACTTGGGTACAAAATTTATCATACATGTTGCATATCTTCATCCATTGCAATTCTGGTTGACCCAACTCGGCAAACACTGCAGATTGTCCAGCAGCAGCTACCGCAGCAAATATCAAGTAAGCCATCATCTGTGTCATTGATCAAAAGTTATCAGGCATTTAATTTCTTCTTTGTTTTTATATATGAAAATTAACAATGAAACATTATCTGCCTTTTTCTGAAAGTAGAGGAATTCATCCATCCTCTCTTGGGTCAGTTCTGTCAAATTTAAGGCTACCCTAGGAAAATTAACTGAGACCCATAACTATAACCATTCAATAAGACCAGTCAAGACTCAAGAGCCTGTGTGACTGATGCCTTCCTACAGGGTTTGTGCATCACAAGATATAGGTTTTACCCACCAAAGTTAATACTCTATTGAATGCTCCAACCAACGACTCATTATCCTTCTCGGGCTTTTCTCAAGTTTATTTATTTTTTGCAGTACATATTACCAACGGCTACATGCAAGATTGGGTTGTTGGGACCACCGTTTAATAGCTCCAATGTTCACCGTAGATCCAGTGTTTCTGGGAGCCATGTGGCAGACATGTACACTACAGATTCATGGGTCTAACGTTTACGTGTTTAATTGTTCCCTTCCTAAAATTTCATTACATGTTTTACAAGTGGAGGAAGATAGTAAAAGTCTGTACCTGATCACCGGAGAAGATGGCCCAAGCTAAAGGCTTGTTGAAGAGCAAATTTCCTCTGAGCATACTCACAACACATCTTAACCCTTGAAGTAATGAATATGTTGCAACTATCACATTTGCAATCACCAGAAACCTGTGTTTCACAAAATATGGAATTTTTTTATTAGATTATCAGAATTTTTGACACTCTTCTCTATTAAACATCCATTTCTAAAATGGGTTTCATCAAAATCATAATGAATCTAAACAGAGAAAAAAGAAGTGCTTACACAAGAGCTTTCATGTCAGTAAACTGAGCCTTCTTCTCAATAGAGAAGATCTTTTTAACCTGTACATCAAACCCAACAAGAGAAGCTGCAAGAACACCTAATCCAAATATCACACACCTCAGTACTAACTCTGTAATCCTTACTCTTCTGTCAACCACTTTCAGATCACTTCCATGAAACACTGGAACATTTCCTGGACTAACTCCAAATACAGGTGCAGTAGAACTCATCTTCTCCACACAAAGATATTCTTTTCCGAGGGAAGCAAACAAAGATATACTCACACTCCCTCAAAACAGAAATGCTAGTACAATATGAACAAAACTCTCAAACACCCACTATTTATAGATACTTTTTGTGTTCACTTTTTTTTTTTCATTTCCCTACAAGACCAATGCAGTGCACCGTGCGTTGTGTAAAACCTGCCAAGTGGCCCTACAAGACACACACAACCTGTACGGAAAATGACTGTGTTGAAAGGAGCAATGGCCACATTACCCTCATCACCAGTTAGTCATCCTTTTGCTTCACTCTTCTTGCATTTAAGGGTTGGATAACATAACACAGAGATCTAGAGAGACAGATGCAGAAGAGAGAGATAAGATGAGATTAGAGATTAGATATCATATGGCCAAGAATTCTTATATATAAATGTTGTTACCAGGCCCAAGAAGAGAGGGATATTGATTTTCATGGCAACACTGTTTGTCATAAATTTGCTATTGAATGCAATTTATTGTCACCCATTGATTCTATCTCTTGGATTGAGTCTGCAACCAAAAAAAAAAAATTGCATGTTTTTAAATAGGTGTCGCAGTGAGACAGAACTTTGAAAATTAATATAGAACAAAAAAAAAATTAAAGAAATGGTAAAGATGATGAATGATGATAGTTTTGGTAGTGGAAGTGATAGTGATCAGTTGATAACTTTACTTTCATTTTTGAATTTACACTTTTCAAGTGGTGGGGTTTCTGTGTAGTTTGGTGCTGATTAAGCACTGTCTTTTGATAAATTTAGTCATGACTACTAGAATATTCAAGAGCAGTGTTGTATAAGCAAACTGGGTTATCTTTTGGGTGTGGTTGTTGGTAAGGTAAGACCTCTGATGTAATTTTCTCACAACTCACCTATTGTATCTTAGTGAATCATGTTTGCAACATGATGAGGTAAGCTATTTCCTATTTGGTGAATACCATAAAATACTTTTTTTTTGTCTCCTTGGATAGATTGGTAAAGAACAAAAATCTACATGTGAAAATTGTTTTTTCGGTTATACATTACATAATTCAGTTGATGTTTACATAAGCAATATGGCTTCTTCTAGGTCCAAACACTTTGGCTTGGATGGACTCTAGATAGACGTTTCAATGTATTATTAGGTCCCAAAAGAACTGTTATTGTTGTTGTGGAAGCGTGATTTGAACCCGTAATCCATTATGTTCATGGGAATAATGGGAAACCAAACAATGTGGATCCCAGAAGGATTGGATAGAGATACGCGGATGCCATTGAAGAGGAGTATGGGGGAATTTATTAAGACCGGCTCATGATTTTATTGAGATGTTTGAAATATTTTTCGTTTGATATTGGCCATTCATGCAATTGCAAGCCATCTACAAGTGGTGCTTATTGCTACACCAGGCACAGGGCCAGGAAAGAGTGGACAGTGATCAAGCAGTGTGGATCCCGGAGGATGGGATCGGGGTTAAGAGATATGCCATGGAAGAGAGTTTGGTGGAATTTATTAAGACCCGCTCTGTGATTCTATCTTTAAGATTGACAGTGAAATGCGATCATGCATATTTTTCAACTTTAAGACACTTGATCGCCAAAAAAGAGCAATTGTAGAGAAAAGTAGTCGTTGGGAGTTGAGATTTAAGACGTTCGACAGGATTTCATTGATTCACATTCAATCTCTTCCTCTGGGCAGAAGTAGGACATTCATATCTCTAAAGACCACTTGACATGTTAAACTTAAATTTCCTGGAAGGTGAGGTGAAGTATGAAAATGTTTTTTTTTGAAGCATGTTATTAAGACCAACTTCGACTATAAAATTCGGATTTGTAGAAAATAGCAAAAAAAAAAAAAAAAAAAAAAAAAAAAAAGTAAGGAGGCTTAAAGGACCAAGGTTTGGAGTCATTAGTCGTGTAAATTTTGGGTTAATATTTATTTAGTTGGCGTGATAGACCCTAAGAACTAGATAAAAATTTGAATGCGAAGTTTGTTATCAATGAATAAAACTGTAAGAACCAGGAAGAAATCGAACAGTCATTCAATAGTTACTAGTCTCCCTCTGAACGATGACGTCTCTATTTGTTCTTCGATACGTCTTCAAGTCTCCAATGAGTAAATAGAAATTCTTTTTAACATTTCTATATCCTAATGATGGACATATTTTTGTGTCTGATTTATTTCAATTCTATATATGGATAGAATGTATGATTTGTATTTATTAAGATGTTTTATGTGTAGGTGTTTTTTGGAAAAATTGGCTCGAAAAGTGATAAAGACACTCGAAAAACATTAACGGCAACCCCAAAATATGTGCTAAAGGGACCCCAACCGAGGATAAGGGCACACCATCTTCATCTCAAAATTCAAACTAAAAATTGGCGTGAAAAATCAGCTTTCAACTGGCAGAATTAGGGTTCGATTTTTGGGCGAGTTTTAGAGAGACTCAATCGGAGATTTTTGTTGGGATGGGCCTGTTAGGGATAAACAGAGATGGCATGGTTGTTGGATGCGATCAAATTGGGCCAGATAATCAGATTTTCTGCCTAACATAGAATAAAAGATATCAGGTATATTTCGATTATTTTTTGGAAATTCCGGGAGATTTAAGGGAAGATAAACTCTCCAAAGATTCGTATCAATCTAACATAGAGTTTCGGAGGATTTGTACAGCTCAGAAATGCGTAAATCAGATTAGAGAGAGATTTTTGCCGTGACTTGCATGAAAAGGAAAAAAAAATCGGGTTTTCTAGGTTTCTATGATGTACAAAAGGATGGGTCGAGTCCGAAAGAAGGCTATACAAGTTTTTGGGGAAGTTTTGAAGAGAACTGAACCGAGAGAAGGAAGAAATCATAGGTTGAATAAAAGTTCTTATTGTTGCAAAACTCAAGAACACGAAGAACATTTGATGCTTCAGAACTGTCATTTACAAACCGTTACATTTTCCTTTAAACACTGTTGCTTCTGCGACACATTAGTTATATTGTTTTCTTCTGTAACAGTGAGTGTGCCACACTTATATTCATTCCGAACTCTCTGTGTTAGCAGTTTTTCCTCTTTTTATACACTTTTGTTCTATGAACCATTATTTTGAGCAAGTGATTAATACGAGGAGCTAAACCTCATTGCTGAGGCGACGGAGGAAATCATTTTTTAAATATTTGTGTGGTAATTTCTATTTAATCAATTTCTTTAATTCTTTTTGTGATTATTCTCTTTGATTTGAAATTGAATATATGA
The DNA here is from genome assembly GCF_003573695.1 of Papaver somniferum. Classification (NCBI taxonomy): domain Eukaryota; kingdom Viridiplantae; phylum Streptophyta; class Magnoliopsida; order Ranunculales; family Papaveraceae; genus Papaver; species Papaver somniferum. Next base: position 139,364,711 of record NC_039358.1, read on the forward strand.
TTTTTGTTAAGCAACTGTGATTTCTTCTGATGGTGCATTCTTAGCCTAGGTTTTTTGATGTTCCATACTTTCGATTTACAGTTGTTATTTTGAAAATCTACTATTGCAATACTTTGAATCCTTGGCCCCACCTTCGCCTAAAAGGAGGAGAGTCACGCCTTTCTTCGATCTTGAAACACATCCGAGCATCGAATTGTCTTATGTAATCAAAATGAGAATTGACTTATGAACTTTTTGGACATTTTGGACTTTGGGACATTTAAAAAAAAAAACCCTACGAAAGGGTAGTATTAAATATAAATTGCTACAGGGAAGAACGACAGTTACGATACTGTCTCTGCACCTTGTGTTTGTACACTGACAGAGGAATCAGTGGCCCGAGTCGACTTAGATGGTTCATTACCCGTCTGGTACGAGAGGTGAGACTCTAACCACCCACGAATACCTATTAGTATGTTTACTGGACGCCTTTGTATGCATATATGTTAAGTCTGTGAAATGGACTTTTATTTTTCTAGTAGAGGGCAAGACCTGGCCATATAAGATAAGGGTTCAGATTTCATCACCGTTCTTCTTGCCCGCCATAGGAAAACGTTCCCAACGCGAATATAAGATTAAAATATTGATTAGAATGGGACCGGCAAGGTAACAAGCTTGTTGGAAAGTCGTTCAAAAGGATTATATTGGGTACTTTGTTAGCCTAACTCAAAATTTAGGATGATTACTGTAAGTTGAATCGCGTCATCTTGTAACCCGAGCAAACGTTTCCATAGAGGTGGGGTTATTCAAGCTCCCTATGGAGATTCTCCCGCTCCTCTTTAACTTATTTTAATTTAAATCGTTCTAAGGGGTTTGTTAAAACTGTACCTAGTTGCCTTTCAGAAGAATAAAAGTTGTTTAGAAACAATCTAAGTGGAGCAATCATGCTTTTTGTTTGCTAGATTCTTTAAGTGATTTTGGTTTTGTTTTCTTAGAATTCCCTTCTAGTTTAAGAGTTTATTGTATGCAAAAATTGATTATCCTTAAGCGTAAAAGAGACACTCTAGGTCGTTTTATTAGTGAAAAACCTAGTACTTCTATTTCTAGAAACCAGGATCTCAAAGACCCTAATCTAGAGAGCCATGTTTTTGAAAACTTTAATTTTGTGAACTTGAACCTGTGTGAGGAAGTTACTCCTAGTCCTTTTATAGCACCAGAAATGACAACTTTAAAAGCTTTGTTGAATCCTACTAGGACATCTCGTCCATCATGTATCAAGTTAGCTGACACTGAAGCCAACTATGAGTTGAAACCTGGGACTATACATATGTTCCCAGTCTTTTTAGGGGAGGAAAATGGAAACCTTATTTCTATGTTAGGAATTTTGAGGAAATTTGTAGTACTCTAAGAATTAGAAACCTAGATGACGAAGCATTGAAACATAGGTTATTTCGGTTTTCCCTGAGAGATAAAGTCAAATCTTGGCTATAAAGTTTGACTTATGAGTCAATTGAAGCATATGAACAACTTACATCTTCCTAGGCACAAAACATCATCTATTAGGTTATTTCCATTTTTTATAAGTTTTTCCTTAGGCACAAAACGTCATCTATTAGGCAGCAGATTTGCACATTTGCTCAACAAGAAGGAAAATATTTATACGGGTGTTGGAAAGGTTCAATGATTTATTAGCACAATATCTTCATCATGGTTTGAAAAAGTTTAGACTAGTTCTGATCCTTTTATGAGGGTTTAGATTACTCGACGACAACCATGGTTGAATATTTGTGTACAGGTGGGTTTGAAAACAAAACTGTTGATGATGCGATGACATTTTTGAATGACATCTCCAAAAAGACCTATCATCGGGAAGGTAGTAGGGAATCCTAGAAACCAAGTCTTCTAAGTAGAGGAAACGTTAATAAGATAGAAGAAAACTTTGAATTTGAAGCCAAAATTGCAGCAATAACAAAAAGGTTAGAAGCTTTAGAATTGAGTCAAACTAGTGGTAGAGTATAGCCTTTTTGTGAAGGGCAGACTATTGAAAAACAATCCCACGCTCTTTATAACAACAATAGATTCGATACCTATCAGAAGTTTGACCCATATTCAGAAACCTATAATCCTGGTCAGAGAAACCATCCTAAACTTTCATGGTCTAAGGGCCAAAGCCAAGGTAAGTTTAGTAATTCTCAGGCTCCCCGGGTTTTGGCTATACTAAGAATCCTTTAGGTCCATAAAAGTTTAGAACACCCTTCAAATAATAGTATCATGAGTTTAGAGAAGTCTTTCGCCTTGTTAACCCAGCAAACCTCAAAGTTTCAGCAATCGTTTGAACAAATTTTACAGGCTAATAATAGGATTGAACATGAAAACAAACAGGCTAGTGTCGATTTACGGACCAAGGTTAGTCAGATAAATGAGTATTTGAAAGAAGGATGTAAGTTTCCTAGTCAAACACAACTCAATACTAGAGGAGTTCGTGAAGTAGGTGAAAAACCATCGAATCATGTGAATGCAATTAGATACCTTAGGAATGGTAGAGTAGTAGACAAAAAAAGGTAACCATGCCTGATAGTGAACATACTGTAGTTTACCCTTCCGAATCACCAGTAGCTGAAGAGTCTGATAAAGTCTCTAATGATGCCACTACGGTTCCTAATAAGCCCGATTTTGTGCCTAGATCCCCATTCCCTCATCTAGTGTAGTACCGACAAAGAAGGAATCCAACTTTAATGACATATTGGACGTTTTTAAGAAAGTTACCATAAACCTTCCTTTATTAGATGCAATTATGCAACTTCCTGCTTATGCCAAGTTCCTTAAGGATATGTGTACGCGAAAACCAAAGCTTACCGTTCATGAGAAATCCTTTTTAACTAGTCATGTAAGTTCGATTATCCAGAACACCACAACTCCTAAGTACAAAGTCCCAAGTTCCCCTACCATATCTTGCACGATGGGTAAATTTCGGGTAGAGAAAGCTTGCTTGACTTAGTATCCAGTGTGAACTTCCTTCCATACCATGTGTACCTACAATTAGGACCTACCCAGCTGATAGGTCTGTGAAAATTCCTCGAGGTGTTATAAAGGATGTGAGGTCAATAGGTTTATTTATCTAGTGATTTTGTTTTCCTAGATACCCAACATGTCCTTGACCCAGAGAACCAGATACTTGTGATTTCAGGTCGCCCATTTTTACCTACATCTAATGCGATCATTAACTGTCAAAATGGTGTTATAAACTTATCCTTTGGTAATATAACTATTGAGCTTAATATTTTTAATATCGGTAAGCTACCTTATGAGCTAGATGACACATGCATTGAAGAGGTGAACATGATAAAAACCTTGGTTCAAGAGTCATTACCAAACAACTTATCTGAAGAACCATTAGAGAGTTGTTTATCCCATTTTGGTTTAGATTTTAGCGATGATAGCACTATCGAACAAAGTGAATGCTCTGTTACATTTTACCCCTTTGTTAGATATTGATAGATGGAAAGCTAGGTTCAAACCATTACCAGCTTCTGAGTCTACTTTAATTCCTTCTTTAGAAAAGTCTCCTAAATTGGACCTCAAACCACTACTAGATACCCTTGAGTATATGTTTTTAGGCCCATCTGAGACTTTACCTGTGATTGTTGCTTCCGACTTGTATAGTGATCAGGAAAGTAGGTTAATAGTCGTACTTCAAGACAATAATAAAGCTTTATGATGGACTATAACATACATTAAGAGTATAATTCCTACAATTTGTATGCATCATATTCATTTAAAGGATGACTCCAAACCTTCTAGGGAGATGCAACGTTGACTGAACCCTAACATGAAAGAGGTAGTCCGGACAAAGGTGTTTAAGTTGTTAGACGCGGGTATTATTTAGCCAATTTCAGATAGTAGGTGAGTCAATTTGTTCTCAAGAAATCATGTATCATTATAGTCCAGAATGATAATAATGAGTTAATCCCAACCCGAGTGACCACGGGATGGCATGTCTACATTGACTATAGTAAATTGAATAAGGTCACAAGGAAGGATCATTTCCCCCCTTCCTTTTATCGACCAAATGCTAGAGCGACTAGCTGGTCATAGTCATTATTGATTTTTAGATGACTACTCTGGATATAATCAGATCGTTATTGCCCTAGAAGACCATTAGAAAACCACTTTTCTTGGTCCCTTTGGTACCTTTGCATATAGACGCATGCCTTTCGGGTTGTGTGATGCCCCTGCGACTTTTCAGCATTGTATGATGAACATATTTTCATATATGGTATAACGGTTTTTAGAGGTCTTTATGAGTGATTTTAGTATTTGGTCCATCTTACGATGAGTGCTTGCATCATTTGACATTAGTGTTGACTAAGTTTAAGAAATGGATTTAGTGTTTAATTAGGAAAAATGTCATTTCATGGTTAAATAAAGAATTATTTTAGGGCATATCCTATCTTCAAAGGGTATAGAGATAAACAAAACCAAAGTTGACCTTATTAAGACTTTACAAGTCCCAAGAACCGCAAGAGAAATTAGGTCATTCTTAGGGCATGCAAGTTTTTATCGTCGATTCATGAAAGATTTTAGCTTGATTTCTAGACCTCTTTGCAATTTACTTGCAAAAGATGTTAAGTTTTTCTTTGATGATGCTTGTTTAGAGAGTTTTGAGAAGCTTAAGACTTTACTCACTACTGCCCCCATAGTACAGACACCTAACTGGAACCTACCCTTTGAGATCATGTGTGATGCTTCAGATTATGCCAATAAGTGTTGTGTTAGGTCGGCGAGAAAACAAATTACTTCATGTGATTTACTATGCTAGCAAAACTTTGAATGATACTCAACTGAACTGTACAACTACCGAGAAGGAATTGTTAGCCATCGTGTTTGCCTTGGATAAGTTTAGATCCTACCTATTAGGTTCCAAGGTCATAATCTTTACCGATCATGCTTCTTTGAATCTTCTGTCTAAGAAGGATACCAAACCTAGATTGATTAGATGGATCCTTTTGTTACAAGAATTTTCTCTAGATATTAGAGACAAAAAAATGTAGAAAATGTAGTAGCAAACCGTTTTTCTAGGCTAGTTGTTGATTCCCCTGATGATTTCCCTCTCGTGAGGGATAACTTTCCTGATGAGCAATTGTTATTTGTTTCCCGACTACCCTAGTATGCGAATATAGTGAATTATCTTGTTACTGGTGGAATACCCCAACATTGGGGTAAATAAGATTGTTCTAGGTTTTTAGCCTAGGTTAAGCACTTCTTTTGGGACTATCCTTATCTGTTTAAGTATTGTCATACCATATTATTAGAAGATGTATACCTGAGAGTGACCAGTCCAATATTATTTCCTTTTGTCATGATCATGCTTGTGGGGTCACTTTAGTGCTAAGAAGACTGTTATTAAGATTTATAGTGTGGATTCTACTGGCTTTCGTTTTTTAAAGACTCCCACAATTATTGTGTTTCTTGTGATAGTTTCCAAAAGTGAGGAACAGTTTCCCGTAGAAATATGATGCCTTTGAACCCTATTTTAGTTATTGAAAAGACGAGGGTACCCAAATACACCACGATCTTTAATTTATCCACCTATAAGTCCTCTTACCGAAAGTGATTTTCTATGGACAAAGTCGGATAATACTACAAATCCGTATTCACACTTTGTGTGATTGTCTATGGATACAATATCGAGACAATACGACTACCAAAGTGTGATTACTTGATAATAGGTTCGGACTTAACCAAACTCTATAGGATCAGTATCAAGTAAAGCGGAGTTAACGTTTGTTTGTTTTACTTCTAATTATAATAAATAATTATAATTGCGGAAATAGAAAAGTAAAAGACACATCAAGATTTTGTTAACGAGGAAACCGCAAGATTTTGGTAACAACTCTATTGATTCTTTAAGATAAAGATATCTCAAGTCATATGAAAACGTTCTTCCGTTTAAGCTAATAAGCTCCTTTGCCTGGTTAGATCAATCTATCCAATAACTACCGAAGCAGTCAAGTTTAAATTCGCACTCAATCCAAGTAAATCTCAAAGAGATATATTGTGAATACCGATCTTACGTAACTAATCAATCGAATAAATATGATTCTAGTTGGATCCCAGCCGATCAAGGTTTGTGCAACACAAATAAATGAGAAACCAATAAGAAATCTTCTTCGTCTTCAAATCTTCTTTAATCTTCAATTAAACCTGCACAACACCACTTGAATCTCTTGTGATTAATCACACACAGAATGTAGTCTGTCAACAATGGATTATCACAAGATGTCTTTATATCTACAAACAGTTCTAAAGATCCTGTCGATACTTCGATCTAGTTTGAGTGAATCTTAAATCAGAAGAGAAGATTCTCAAGAATAAACAAACTAGGTGCAATCAAAGTTTCAACAACCATTAGTCAATCAAATCAATCGAAAACTAATAAAGCTGCAATTATCTAGTTTCCCACCAACGGTACTCGTAGAGCTTCTTGATCCCGCAGAAGTCTTTAAGCGAGCGGTCGTAAGATATTTCACCTAATTAGGGTACTTTCCTCTCCGATTAGACGACTCCACCAGAAACAACAAAAAGATGAAATTTGCTTGGATCTTAGGATAGTTTTCTAGAAATGCAAACTTAGGTATTTATAAACCAAGGATGCTTGGACACCAAAAAATTTCCAAACCCGAAAGTGTTCTCAAGATATGCAATAAATTCCCATTCGGTTTCCATAATTCCAGTAAATGCTTTGTCCAATATTTTCCGAAATCTCTCAATAGAAAATCTTCAATTAGTAAATGCACATTACTAATTTTTATTCTCTAGAGATATGCATTTATTACTGGTAATTAAAGCATATAAAACTAACAACCTTAATTAAAAGATTCTTAATTTATTTCGTCACATGATCTCCTTGAGTACTAAGGAATATGTTTGAACAATAAAAGATAAGAGTTATTGTACGTGTTCAAAGTATGTCGACATCTCTTCTTTGTAAATCATCTTTCATATTTACAATCTTGGAATCGATTATACCACACTTCCAAACAAGTTCATAATTGGTTCATCTATATTCCAAGACAACTATGTGATTGATCAAATATCAAATCACATCCATGGGTTCAATCAGTTTTACCAATCACTAGGATCGGTTATACCCTCATACGGAAGCACTTGTGATCGGTCACACAAGTTACTAAGACCGGTTACATCAGTTACCAGGAACGATTACCATATACACATGGTATTGCTTGTGATCGGTCATACCAGTCACTAGGATCGGTTATTGTTAGAGCATATCTCGGTTGAACCCTCCAAACATTGGTATGCTAAGTTTGGTTGTCATATTTTAGTGAGTCAAAACTCATCCCAGAGTCGCTTGATTATGTACTAGAGAAAACTTCTTTTAGGTTAGACTAGAAAGTCTAGGAATGTTGAGACATACAAGTATTACTCGAAGACCTGAGGAATGTGAAGAAGTAACAAGCTACAACGACGACATCATCCTTACTCTTGAGGTTAGTAATATTGACTTGAACTATTTCATTCTAACGTATCTTTCAATTCATGGTATATTGAAAACAGAACTGCGAAGCTGTGTATTGGATATATTACTCTAGCAGTGAGACATGATAACATGATAGTATTAGGTAATTAGACTACGAAGCATAACGCTTATCTTTTGAACTTCGTAGATATGACATCGACATAATCTTATGAATGTTGTTATGATTATGTGAATGGGTAAAGGTAAAGATTTCATCCTAGAAAACAATGTTTTACATTTATTTAAAGTAAGTACATTCATGAGCTTGTTTTATGAATCGAAATGGAAATTGCTAGGCTTATTGGTACGGTTATTCATTACAAATCTTTGGATTACCAATATGTGTGAGATGGTAGAACCGATCGTAACTTTGTTATGTATCTTGGTACAACTAATCACAATGCCTGACTTATGATTTGGTATGTCTAGTTTGGATTAATTAGTATAACCGATCCTAAGTAATCACCTGAGAAGGTATGATCGATATTTGTAATTGGTGTGACCGATCACAGAGAGTTATGTCAACGATCCTTGTAATTGGTGTATCCGGTCCTACCAATTGGTGTAACCGATCCAGATAATTGGTGTAAACGATCCTAGTGACTGGTGTGACCGATCATAAGCAATACCATGTGTATATGGTAAACAGTCCTGGTAATTGATGTAACCGATCCTGGTAACTGATGTAACCGGTCCTGGTAACTTGTGTGACCGATCACAAGTGCTTCCATATGAGGGTATAACCGATCCTAGTGATTGGTAGAACCGATTGAACCCATGGATGTGATTTGATATTTGATCAATCACATAGTTGTCTTGGAATACAGATGAACCAATTCTATACTTGTTTAGAAGTGTGGTATAATCGATTCCAAGATTGTAAATATGAAAGATGATTTACAAAGAAGAGATGTTAACATACTTTGAACACGTACATTAACTCTTATCTTTTATTGTTCAAAGATATTCCTTAGTACTCAAGGAGATCATGTACCGAAATAAATTAAGAATCTTTTAATTAAGGTTGTTAGTTTTACATGCTTTAATTACCAGCAATTAAATGCATATCTCTAGAGAATAAAAATTAGTAACGTGCATTTACTAATTGGAAATTTTCTATTGAGATATTTCAGAAAATATTGGACAAAGCATTTACTGGAATCATGAAAACCGAATGGGAATTTATTGCTTATCTTGAGAATACTTTCGGTTTTGGAAATTCCTTGGTGTCAAAACTTCCTTGGTCTATAAATACTTAAGTTTGCATTTCTAGCAAACTATCCTAAGAGCCAGGAAAACTTCATATTTTTGTTGTTTCTGGTGGAGTCGTCTAATCAGAGAGGAAAGTGTTGGAGCACTGCTTGATTGAACCCACTAGCGTTGGTATGTCAAGTTAGTTGTCAATTTTAGTTGCCAAAATGCATTATTGATTTATCATACTAAAGATAGTTTCGGACTAGATTAGGTCTAAGAAGTTGAATTGAAGTTATCCTTAAAGAATGAAGATTGAAGATTGAAGACTACAAGAAGACATCAACAAGTACGGACTCCCCTTCCTTTTATTGTAGAATGAACAAAAAGGCTCCTGTTAAGATGTATTCTGGGGATAATGTTGATGCTAAGTCAGGGAGTGTTGACAACTTCAAAGATATGCCAAACATAGATGATGAGTTGTTCACCATTCCTTTCCCGAACATTAGAAAGCATCCTTCTCACAAGATAGTCATGCTCTCTGGTTCAGAAAATATGGAAGCTGATCCATCCTCTTCTTCAGCACTTGTGATGAGATTCTGTCTTTGGAGAAATGAGTATCCACCTTCACCTATTGACTTCAAGATTTGTCATACCCCGCTGGGTCCTTATGAAGGATGTATGAGATGCATGCTGAATAATAAGAGTATTAAGGCTAATTTGATCAAAATGCAAATCCTTGATGCGGTCATGGCATCCACCAGTCTTCAAGTTAAGAAAGATATTGCAGGCTTGATCACTTTCATTTCTCGGTGGTGTCCCTCTACTCATACAGCCATATGTAGATGGGGAGAGATGACCATTACTCTGGAAAGCGTAGCTGCATTGATGAACCTGCCTGTCGCTGGAAGATTCTTCTATAAACTTTCTGATGCAGTATGTCGTGATTATAATGCTATACTTCGAAAGGCGTGAGAATTCTATGATCTGGAGAAGGAGAAGAAAGACACGAAATGCTTTTACACTTGGTGGGTGTCGGAGTGGTCTCCTGCAGACCCGAAACCCGGTCAGGAGTTGGAAGACGAGCTCAGCGTGATTACATTCCTGTCTTTGTGGTTATCCAGAGACATATTTTACGACGGTTCTGGAAGGAAGACTATAAGAGGTGACCTTGTTATGTTATCTATAAGGCTGGCAGAAGGTGAGGTCCTTCCCCTAGGTTCCTTGTTTCTTGGATCATTGTATTCTCATCTGGACGCCTTAGCAACGGATATGCATGCTTCCAATGGGTATAAGAAGGTGGAGTCGCATATCCACATCGCTTTTCTTCAGGCGTTTTTGTGGGAACATTTCAAAAGCTATGCTCCTATTCCTGCAACTTCACTCAGCAGTTTGTATGGTGGTTCGAGAATACTTCGTTGGCAGAAGAGACGTCCCAAAACCGGTGTGAAGCTCGTGGATGTCTTCGACAATGTGCTCTTCATAGGTTTTCGTCCATGGGGACCGATCCATCCCTCCATTGTTCAGCCAAAGACTTTTGCTACTATTCCTGATGTCGTGCTACTACTGATGCTGAAACCGCAAGTCTTGGAGAACTCATTTACTTGTGAAGCTGCATTCCGGGATATGTCTCGTCTTTATTTGACGAAGCATTTACTGTGACTCCGTACAATATTGACAGAGTTGCTCGGAAAATGGGATTTGACCAGGGTGTTCCATTTCTTCACCCGTTAGAGGCTCCAAAAGAACTTTTCCCGGATATTTTTAATGCTGGCACGTTTTCGTCAGTGCAAAGCCTTCCTTTCTTTCCCATCGGAAGAAATACGACGGTAACCAGCAAGTGTAAGGAATTTTGGAGGATACAATTGTTAGCTTTCCAGGAGTTCTCGGAGGATGTTGTAACAGTTCCCCGCGGCGAACCATCTTCTGAAACTTTGAAGAAGCATTTTCGGTTGAAGGCGCTCCCATGTAAACGAACCAGAGTTGATGACTGCATTCCCCAAGCAGGAGTGGGGTCTAAGAAACAGGCATGCGGTTCCGTGGATTTTAATTCTTCAAATATGCAGGTACTTTTAAAATCCCTTTCTGTCGACTCCTTTATCTTTCTAGAGTAATTTCTTCTAAAGGTGATTCTTGTTTGGAATCAGGGGATCCTGGAAGAAAACATTTTCACAAGATTGGCACGTATTTAGAATGAAGGGTCTGGCAACGCTGGTCTTCATGAGAAGTCTGGTGATATTGATCCTCTTGGCGATGATGAAAAGGATGATGCAGGCTCAGTGGTTGATGTAGGAAGCGTTTCCCAGAATGGAAATGTGTCAAAGCGTTTCGTTGAACTTGTAGATGAGGCCGTGACAGAAATCAGCCTTCAGAGTGAAGCAAACATCAGGAGAAATGCAGGAGAAACAACATCTGCGATTGTTGAGACGGCTCCCCTTAAAGAATTTCCTGAGAAGGTTCCAAATGATGAAGCCGTCATGGTGACTTCTTCTGAAATGACTCTTGTGACTGGTGAAGCATTGGTAATGTAACCTGTTGTTCATGGTGCTATCTTCGATCCTCCCTTCGATACCCCTCATGTAGGTCATGTGTTAGTTGGGGGTTTCAGTGTGCCGGCTCAGTTCGAGGAGTTATACACGATGATATGGAAGAAGCATGGCCACATTGCTACCACCACGAAGCTCAAAAGTCGCCTTGCATTGGTCAACCGCGTCCAAGAAGCTTTATTCTCCATTAACGGGATGAGTGTCACGACCGGTCGCAGTGTTTATGAGGATATGATTGAAGACTGGAAGTGCCACCGAGACGTGTTTATGCAGTATGATTTCAATGCTCCTTGGTTCTTCAAGGGGTTTTCTGAAATCCAGGAGCTTCAGAAACTGCAAGACGAAGTTCCTTCTGCAGACTGTATTGCTCGCCAGGAAGAAGAGGTTGCAAAATTGTCTAAGGAGTTGAAGCTGAAACAGGTCGCGCTCCAAAGGATGAAACCGCTCTTGCCCAGAAGGACGAGTTGCTGCTGAAGGACTTTCCTTGAAGGATTCATGCCGCCTACTTGTGTTCTTTCTTTAGATGCGTTTTGAGTGATTGTGAGGATTTCCTTTCACAATTTGATTTTAGGTTTTGAACTAATAGGTGGTTGAATTTTGAATTGGTTTATTTTTTGAGATAGTTTTATGAACGATTGATTCTCTTAAAAAGATTATTCTAGAATTTGCGTCTTGGTTATGAATGATTATACATGTCATATGAAATTCCAAATATCGTGCGAAAATTAAAGCATGAAGGGAAACAAACATGGTGTTTGATCATTGAATCTCTTTCTCTGTATGGGATGTCAAGTCCCCAGTAAATTCTAAAACTATCTTGCTTGTAAAATTGTTTGATAGAACTTACTTGCTCTTTGGAACTTTATTTGCATGAAACTGAAACTTCCCAAGCAACATCTTCAAGGAAGCCGTACGCATTAATTTCCAGAGAGGGAAGGCAACTCCTCTGAATTAAGCTTCTCCTGAACGATGCGCTTCAAGGCGTTGCAATCACTGGTAGGGTGATGAAGGAACCGACGATAATGACAATACCTCGGGTGTGCCATTTCTTGATTAGTCGGCAGACGCCACACAGACGACAGTTGTACTTCTCCGTCTCGTACCCATGTCTCCAGCAATTCCAACGTCTTCTTCACTGGAAGCGGGAAACGTGGATATCTTGATTCCAGCCTTTCTTGCGTTAGTGGATGTCGTGACGTCTCTCTGTGGTTTTGATGTGGAGTACGTTTTGGAGACGGAGTTGGAAAACCAGTGTGTTTCATCATATCTGCGGCTCCCTTGACTGGATGACGGAATGCGGAAGGCGTCATAATATCATTGCGGGGTGAATAAGTCGAACGCTCCCATCCTCTGCACTCACGTGTTCCTTGATTAATTTCTCCCTCCTCGAGCATTTCTTCACTTGGCTGAAAGGTCGTTGTGGATTGGGAAGTCTTCTGAGCTTCAGCAAGAGTCTTGAGATATAAATCTTCCAGCAATGCTACGTAAGCTGCATGCTCCTTTTCTTTATCCGGCAAATGTTGTGGCATCCCGGACAAGTCTTTTCTTCCGTGGAGTTGTCTCGAGCCTCTGTCGCCAGCTGGACCATGTTGTTTGTCTCTCCTAAGTCCCCTGTGGCCACGCGCTCTCTCTGCATCTTCACCGGTGAAGGCATGACTTCTAGATAAGGATTCAGCGTTTCTTACACCGTCTGGATAAATGCTTGCCGAACCTCCTTGTAATTGAGATGTTATATCGTTCAAAAGGCGGAATGTTTCGCTTTGCCTCCTAGCGATACCATCTTGGTTTTCCAGGACATCCTACAGCATCCTAGCCACACTTCCCATGATACCTGAATATGCTATGGTTTCCGAAGAATCTAGCGGGCGAGGATACATCGTGAGATGAAGACCGAGATTAAAACCAAAGAATGAATAGGTTAACGATTGAATCGGACCCAAGATCTATCCCAAAATTGAGAAGGTTGGAACAAGAATATTGAGAATCTAATTTTGCAACCGAGAGATTAATCTCCCACTATGGTCGCCAATTGTTTATGGGTGAAAACTATTTTTGCCGGTTTTGGTAATTTGGTGTGTGTGGATGAGAAATGAATCTAAACCTTAAAAAAATGCACTGCACGGGAGTGCTTTTGATTCGAGAAATCAATTTGTACAATTCTGGCCTAAACCAAGAAATGGTCGTTTCAGACTTGCCTCGGTCACAAAGTGAAGGAGATGGGGTTGATCTTAGGGAGGGAAGCGAAGAAGGTATTGAGATTGTGAAGGTGTTGGCTGTGTATGACTTGTATCAGAAAGCTGAACTGGCTTACAAAATGTAAGCTATCAGTTCTGGTGTTTGGATACGATTGTATCAACACTTGGTTTCTGTTGTCTCGTTCTGAAAAGGAGGTGAACCTATTTATACAAATCATTGAGCCTTACCACGTCTCTCGTGGGAAGTGGAGAAAGTGGAGTGATGGAGTAGTGGAGTTGCGTGTGTTAGTGTCATACGATCAGTCTTGCCCACTTCTCCCATCATCACTAACCGTCCATGTCTTCCTGACACGTTCTTATGATGGCGCGTTGTGCGCTGCACGCTGTAAACCGCCAGACCAATACCCCAATATGTATCCCCCAGTTTGTGACATGATTAATGTCTCGAGTGTGTGGATCATGGGACCCACAGAAAGCATGTGATGCTAGGTTAAATAACTAAGTTATTTAGGAAGTCGATATTTATGAAATATCGTTTGAATTCTATGCATGTAATGCATTAAATATATTCAATATGGATAAAGCATCGTTGCTGTATTTTTAAGGCTTAACGGAGTGAGTCGCGATTTAAGCGTCTTAAAATAGATGCATGTCTAGCCATCTTCATGTGATGGTTTGGAGGCTGCGCAGGCAAGTCCTCCCTTGGCCGACCACATGGTGTGGTAGAGTGGCGAACGGTAATCACCGCGACACCTCATTGACCAGTTAACTCCTGACCAGTTCTATATAACCAAGCAGGTGAAGTTGAACGGACGATATGATCTTGTGACATTCATCTGTGACCGTTAGTGGAATTAGGGTTTTGAAGAGGTGCGCAAGCATCACTCTTCAGCTTGGTCGAAACCAAGCTTGGGGACATTTTTTGGCAGGACCGACCGAGCATGCGTGTGGACGGCACGCCGGTGTACATGTCCATACCTCACTGTCCTGTGAAAGTGCGATCTAGGCCACTCAATTCGACCGGTGAAGAGGAGTGGTTGAGATCGATTTGCGACAGAAATCTCGTGCCGAAAAGAATTTTTAAAGAGGCGCAACATGCCATCTTTAGGGAGTGCGAACCAAGGCATCCAACCATGGTTTGCCTTGGCCAATCGGGCGTGGAGATAGGTGGGCCCACGGTGATCGTGTTGATACTCACCGGACCTGCTTAGTCTATTCCTGGACCCTTCACCCGAGCAGGAGAAAATGGACGCTCGTGATAGATTTGCGACATAAATCCTAATTAGGGTTTTTGCCGGCCGCGTGTTAGCTAGTTCGGCTAACCGAAAATACATGTTATACACCTCATCTGGAGAGGCCGATTGTACGGGGCACTTATTAGGCCGGTGGTGAGTGTGGTGGTATGTGTCCGACCACCTTAGGGTTAATCTAAGCCATCCAACCGTGCTGGCGAAGTTGGATGGTCGTGATCAATTTTAGGTTTTTAGTGGACTTTCCTGCGACCCTCAATTCTTCACGCTGACACAACTTCGGACAATCGTATATTGCAATCTGGTCAGGTTAAGGAAGAGTCGGTCATGCAGGTTGGAAGAAGGTCCGCCGGTGTACACCACGGCGCGTGTTCGACCGGATTTGGGATGATCCACGCCCTCCAACCACGCCAGTGAAGTTGGACGGACGTGATGAACTTGAGACTTCCATAGGCGACCTTTGTTTGTACGATTCCTCCAAGCTGCTCCATACCAGTCTGGACATCCAACTTCAGGCTGGTGTTCGGTGGTAGTTTGGGAGGCATGGTAGGTATTCGACCGACCAGCGCATAAGTGGGCATGTTGGTGGTCATTAATGTAGTAGCCTGCTCCTACTGAGGATCGTCTAGGCTGGTTAAATCGTGCAGCCAACTTGCGTGGTCATGATTGTTTCCGAGACTGATATGGACAGTTCAGATTCAAATATGCTCAATCGGTTTAATATAACACACCGAGAGATGTAGCTTGTACGCGTATTTCGTGCATGCCTCACTATTAATACTTGGAGATTCGTGTTACTCTGCTGAGAGGAACACTCAATCGTCATGTCGCACTAATAATGAGAGTTCTGCGGGAACAATACAGGAAATACAAGGCTGGTCATGCATTAATTGATAATTCTATAAATTCATAGGGTATATGGGATTTGTTGCTACATGCTCCATTCTAGGTGAATTAGTAAAGTGAAGAAGTATTCATCACTCATTAATGGCTTTATCCTTTACAGGATGTCAGCGCATAATTTTGGCTTCTACAATTTTATCCTTAAATGAAAATCCACCATCAACAGCTAGTTGCGGTGGCGGTGGTCGACGATGGTGTTCATTGGTGGTGGTGATTGGTGCGGTGGGCGGCGGTGGACAGTGATGGTGGTTGGCAGTGGTGGTGGTGGTTGTCGGTCATGGTTGGTGGTGGTGGGCGGGCGACGGTGGTGGACAGTGGTGGTTTTTTACAGTTATGGTGGTTGTGGGCGGCGGTCGGCGGCGGCAGTGGGCGGAGGAGGTGGTGGACAGTGGCGGTTGTGGGCGGAGGCGGCAGTGGAAAATAGTGGTAGTTGGCGGTGGTGGTTTTAGGTGGTGGTCGTCGACGGTAGTCAGAGGCGGTGGACGGTGATGGGTGGACAGTGGTGATGGTGGGCAGTAAAGTTTTTTTTTTTTTTAAATACTGTTAGTGGTAGTGGTTTGTATATACACTTTTTAAAAGAGGGTATTTTAGTAATGTATAAAGCTTAGGAGTATTTTTAAAGTGTGAAAGGGTATATTTGAAGGGGCTATATAATAGGGGTATTTAAATAAAATTCCCAATACAATATTTGCTAATTAATTATTTATTTAATTATTTTGGCAAGAGTTGTAACTTAGGAAAGACTCCCAAAATTAGGAGAGTCTTGAAAAAGGAAAATAGCTTTGCTTATTTTTCAAGCTATGTTTCACTATAAATAAAGGGTTCGTGAGTTTACACGGTTTCTTATCCCCTTTGGAAAATTGGCGTAAGCTTTGCAGGTTGTTTCCATGTCTTCTGTTCTTCGTGAACAAGAGTGAGATAAAAGTCTTTGTATTGGGGATCACAAAGCCAAGTTGGATTAAATCTTCGTGATTGATTATACAACTTGTAATCTAGGTTTTTCACCTCTTTTTTATTCTAAGGTTTTCTCTTCTGATATAAAACCATTCAAGAGTTGTTGATCATAAACCCTAGGTTTTGATAGATTTCAGTTTCCGATCGTATACCAACACTTGTTAGTCGAAATCGGAGACTAGAAAGATGAACTTCTATTGAGGCATCTCGTAAAAATCCTTGAGAAGTTTTAAACAAGTTATCTCTAGATTTATTCTAGTTGTTCTTGTTGTAGAGTTATTAGGTTTCTCTTCTTATTTTTTAAGTGTATAATAATCCCTAATCTACAAGTTTGTTTTGATATTACTTTTACCTAGTAATTGTTTTTATCAAAATAAATACAAGATTTCCAAAACCTTGATTCACATCTAAAGGGAAATCAAACCGGTGTTTTGTGCAAACAAAATATTGAATCGTATAAATCGTGTTGTTGTATATTCTAAAGAGAGCCTTGGGTTCTGCTAGAAGATTAACAAGAAGAATTCCTAAAGACAATCGGTTTTGTGCTAGGAGTTATATTTGTGCTGAAGCAGTTTTTACATCTAGTCCGAATAGGTAGTAGGAAATTGGTGTAACATCTTATAATCAGTGTGTGTTTATTCTGGACTAGGTCCCGGGGTTTTTCTACATTTGCGGTTTCCTCATTAACAAAATTTCTGGTGTCTGTGTTATTTCTTTTCCGCATTATATTTTATTTATATAATTGAAATAATACAAGTTGTACGTTAATCAATCATAGTTTTTAAATCTGACCTTGTTTGTTGGATAAGACTTGATTGATCTTGAACAATTGATTTTGTTATTTTCACATTGTTAGACCAGTCTGGACTAACCCTATTTCAAGTGGACATTGTGTTGAAATATTCTTTTAGTGATTGTTGCTTAAAGAGGTTTATACACGGTGGATATTGAATAGGTTGTGATTAAAACAAAAGACTTTGTTTCAAGAGCTTCACACTAAAATCAAGTTTACGGACTTGTTTCTGTTTAACTTTGATTGTGTTGAAATAGAGATATTAAACTCTTTGATATACTTTACTCTAGATTGAGTCTGACTGTCTAGTTGATTCTCTAGAAAGTGTATTGGAGTAAGTCCTCTCAGATTGCCAAACGAATTTTTGGGTGTGGTTGTTAGACCTCCGCTTTTTCAGAAAGTACCCTAATTAGGCAAAATCTCTTACGACCGCTCTTTTAAAGACTTCTATGGGATCAAGAAGCTCTACGAGTACCGTTGGTGGGAAACTAGATAATTACAGTGTTATTAGTTTTCGATTGATTTGATTGACTATCGGTTATTGAAACTTTGATTGCACCTAGTTTGTTTATTCTTGAAAATCCTCTCTTTTGATATAAGATTCACTCAAACTAGATCGAAGTATCGACGGGATCTTTAGAACTGTTTGTAACTTAGGAAAGACTCACAAAATTAGGAGAGTCTTGAAAAAGGAAAATAGTTTTGCTTAGTTTTCAAGCTATGTTTCACTATATATAAAGGGTTCGTGAGTTTACACGGTTTTTATTCCCTTTGGAAAATTGGCGTAAGCTTTGCAAGTTGTTTCCATGTCTTCTGTTCTTCGTGAACAAGAGTGAGATGAAAGTCTTTGTATTGGGGATCACAAAGCCAAGTTGGATTAAATCTTCGTGATTGATTATACAACTTGTAATCTAGGTTTTTCACCTCTTGTCTATTCTAAGGTTTTCTCTTCTGATATAAAACCATTCAAGAGTTGTTGATCATAAACCATAGGTTTTGATAGATTTCAGTTTCCGATCGTATACCAACACTTGTTAGTCGAAATCGGAGACTAGAAAGATGAACTTCTATTGAGGCATCTCGTAAAAATCCTTGAGAAGTTTTAAACAAGTTATCTCTAGATTTATTCTAGTTGTTCTTGTTGTAGAGTTATTAGGTTTCTCTTCTTATTTTTGAAGAGTATAATAATCCCTAATCTACAAGTTTGTTTTGATATTACTTTTACCTAGTAATTGTTTTTATCAAAATAAACACAAGATTTCCAAAACCTTGATTCACATCTAAAGGGAAATCAAACCGGTGTTTTGTGCAAACAAAATATCGAATCGTATCAATCGTGTTGTTGTATCTTCTAAAGAGAGCCTTGGGTTCTGCTAGAAGATTAACAAGAAGAATTCCTTAAGACAATCGGTTTTGTGCTAGGAGTTTTATTTGTGCTGAAGCAGTTTTTACATCTAGTCTGAATAGGTAGTAGGAAATTGGTGTAACAACTTATAATCAGTGTGTGTTTATTCTGGACTAGGTCCTGGGGGTTTTCTGCATTTGCGGTTTCCTCGTTAACAAAATTTCTGGTGTCTGTGTTATTTCTTTTCCGCATTATATTTTATTTATATAATTGAAATAATACATGGTGTACGTTAATCAATCATAGTTGTTAAATCTGACCTTGTTTGTTGGATAAGACTTGATTGATCTTGAACAATTGATTTTGTTATTTTCACATTGTTAGACCAGTCTGGACTAACCCTATTTCAAGTGGACACTGTGTTGAAATATTCCTTTAGTGATTGTTGCTTAAAGAGGTTTATACACGGTGGATAATGAATAGGTTGTGATTAAAACAAAAGACTTTGTTTCAAGAGCTTCACACTAAAATCAAGTTTACGGACTTGTTTCTGTTTAACTTTGATTGTGTTGAAATAGAGATATTAAACTCTTTGATATACTTTACTCTAGATTGAGTCTGACTGTCTAGTTGATTCTCTAGAAAGTGTATTGGAGTAAGTCCTCTCAGATTGCCAAACGAATTTTTGGGTGTGGTTGTTAGACCCCCACTTTTTCAGAAAGTACCCTAATTAGGCAAAATCTCTTACGACCGCTCTTTTAAAGACTTCTATGGGATCAAGAAGCTCTACGAGTACCGTTGGTGGGAAACTAGATAATTACAGTGTTATTAGTTTTCGATTGATTTGATTGACTATCGGTTATTGAAACTTTGATTGCACCTAGTTTGTTTATTCTTGAGAATCCTCTCTTTTGATATAAGATTCACTCAAACTAGATCGAAGTATCGACGGGATCTTTAGAACTGTTTGTAGATCTAAAGACATCTTGTGATAATCCATTGTTGACAGACTCTGTTCTGTGCGTAATTGACCAAAAGAGATTCAAGTGGTATTGTGCAGGTTTAATTGAACATTAAAGAAGATTTGAAGAAAAAGAAGATTTCTTATTGGTTTCTCATATATTTGTGTTGCACAAACCTTGATCCGATGGGATCCAACTAGAATCATATTTATTCGATTAATTAGTTGTGTGAGATCGGCATTAACATATATTTCTTTGAGATTTATTTGGATTCAGTGCGAATCTAAACTTGACTGCTTCGGTAGTTATTGGATAGATTGATATAACCAGGCAAAGGAGTTTATTAGCTTAAACGGAAGAGCCTTTGCATATGACTTGAGATATCTTTATCTTAAAGAATCAATAGAGTTGTTATCAAAATCTTGCGGTTTCCTCGTTAACAAAATCTTGCTGTGTCTTTTACTTTTCTATTTCCGCAATTATAATTGTTTATTATAATTAGAAGTAAAACACACAAACGTTAACTCCGCTTTACTTGATAGTCGTATTGTCTCGATCTTGTATCCTTAGACAATCAAAGAAAGTGTGAATACCGATTTGTAGTATTGTCTCGACTTTGTCCATAGACAATCACTTTCGGTAAGAGGACTTATAGGTGGATAAAATAAATATTGTGGTGTATTCGGGTACCCTCGTCTTTTCAATTGGTATCATAGAAGGAAAACACGAAAATATCTAACAATCTGTGTTTGGTGTTATCCAACCTATAAGAAATGAGTCTGCGTAAAGGTAAGGTGAAGCCAAAAATAGACTCAGTTAACGTATCACAAGATTTGGGTAAAACTCTTTATGGATTTAATTTTAGCAAATTTTTAGAAGAGGCTTCTAGCACAAGTTCTACTTGCTCTTCTGAAAATATGTCTTTATGTTCTCAAGAAGAAGTTAAGTTAAGCCATGTATTCACAATCAATGATTCTGAGAAATCTCTTCATAATGATAAAGAAGATATTGATTATGTGAATATAAAAACATCTCAGATAAATGAACTAAGTAAAGAGTTCCTCTCGTGTGCAACCGAACTCACTCTTGCACTAAAAAGAGAAGGAAAGCTTCTTGAAGACTTATGTCATATGAAATCTGAAAATGATCAACTCAATCTTGATATGACCACCCTTAAAGCTGATCTAGACTCTCTCAAGACTGTATCCTCTTCAAAGATTCAATCTCTAGAAGCAAAGCTAAGGGAAAGTATTGATCAAGAAAAGAGGACTGAAATCTTAAGAAAAACAGTTGCAGATGAATACAATGCCTTAAAATCTCATATGATTCTGAGATAAAGACAATTTCTGAACATGACAATAGGCTAAAAGATGAAATGCGTTCGTTAATATCAGAGAATCAGTTGGCTACATCCTCCCCGGATAAATCCAAAAATTCTAGTTTTATCTTTCCTTCAAAAAGAAAGAAGAATGTCATTGAAGGCTCTCGAAAGAAAGTTTCATCTTCTAAATAGGCATTGGTATTCTCTGAGAATCCCAAGATGAACTCACATCAGAGTCATCCCCATCATTATAAGTGTTAGAGCATTGCTCGGTCGAACTCGCATGCGTTGCTATCTCAAGCATGTTTGTCAATGTTAGTGATCAAAACTATAAGTCTTGATTTCTAGCCTATTTATAGATGTATCGGACTAGGACATAGATAGTGTAGTTGAGCTTAGATCTCTCTACGTTCATCTCTTGAAGACGAAGAACTACTAAGGGGAGCTTGTGGAACTTCTTCGATAAAAGGTATGTGGAGACTTGAAATCATCTATAACTTGGAAAGTCTATTTCTACTATCTCCTATATTGAGACATAAGTCGTGTTACGATATAGTTTTCTCTATACACATTTGAGATTTCGAGCTAAGTATATCTCGCTTACATATTTCTCGAAATATGTGTTGGTAACATTTCGCTTCGACCAAGTTCATGTTATATCATGAGAAAATTGTCGAGTAACATCTTACATGGTTTGTGTGATACAATCATTTGATGTAGGCTTGGAATGTAATGATTATTTCAATATCTTGAAAATTGCTTTGATGCTAATAGTGTGTGAAAACGGCTATTGTCATTATAGAAGAATGTTTCAATGATTGAAATAAATAGTTTATGATGTAACCATCTTTGGATATAAGCATATATAGTGTGTTCGCACATTAGTGTATAAATCCATAAAACGGAAGCCAATAGTATGCATATGTGTGTATACGAAATTGGTGAAGGATACAGGTTAAGTATGCGTACCCGTACGCATACTAGCGGAAGTTTTCGAACCCAAAATATCTGTTGAGTTTGGGGATTACAAACTCCTAAAATAATCACCTTAAGTATGCGTACCCGTACGCATACTTAAGCTGGTTACTTTATTAAATCGGTCAGTTCATGGACTTAAACATTTAAATCATAAGGAATGCAATATTTGCAAACCGTGGCTATAATGTCCATGATTGATTCAAGTGAATCAAACCGATTTAGTTTCAATTGTGTTTTCTAAACAATTGAACAAATCTTTAACTAGTTTCATTAGAGTCATTTAAACTAGTTATGGTTAAGATGAATAAGGTTGATATGAGGGTAATCATATGGCTAACCTCGGTTAACTATTTGTGAACCAACCTGGTGTACACGTTTAGGTACGGTTACATAAACCTAAATGAGGGTACATTTCATTTGTGTGTAACAAGCTAAGTTCGATCTAACAGTTGAAAGATATTAGCTTGGTTGAATCAGGTTTTTCATCTAACGGTGATTATTGAATGCTTTGTTACCATGGTAACTTGGATTGCAAACCCTGATTTGAAAACTATATAAAGGAGAACTCTAGAAACTGGGAAAAATAATCCCCACACCTCCTGTGTGTTACTAGTTGCATAACTAGAGTCGATTCTCCTTTAACCCTAGGTTTCTTCTCGAGACCCTGTAGGTTAACGACTTGAAGACTTCATTGGGATTGTGAAGCCAGACCCAACTATTATCTTTGTAGTTGCGTGATCTGATCTTGTTGTTTCTATCGTGTTGAGTGCAATTGAAATAATTGGTTTGAGATTTTATATCTCCGATAGGAAAGATTGAAAAGTAATCACAAACAAACTTCGTCTCATCGTTTGTGATTCCACAATAACTTGTTTCGCTAGTCAATTAATTTTATTGTGAGGTGATTGATAATACTAGGTTGTTCTTTGGGAATATAAGTCTGGTTTATCAATTGGTTCTTGTTCACCTTGATTTATCAAAAGACGGAACAAAAACTCTTGGGTATTTCTGTGGGAGACAAATGTATTCAATCATATAGACTTTTCTATGTGAGATAGATTTGTCTATCAAGTCTTAGACTTTGAGTCGTAGTAACTCTTAGTTGTGGGTGAGATCAGCTAAGGAAATCAAGTGCGTAGTATCCTGCTGGGATCAGAGACGTAAGGAGCGCAACTGTACCTTGAATCAGTGTGAGATTGATTAGGGTTCAACTATAGTCCAGTCCGAAGTTAATTGGTAGTAGGCTAATGTCTGTAGCGGATTAATCCAGTGTGGTGTTCAATGTGGACTAGTTCCCGGGGTTTTTCTGCATTTGCGGTTTCCTCGTTAACAAAATTCTGGTGTGTATGTTATTTCTTGTCCGCATTATATTTTGTTATATAATTGAAATATCACATGTTGTGCGTTAAGATCAATCAATTAGAATATCCAACCTTGGGTTGTTGATTTACATTGATTGACACTTGAACAATGGTCTTTGGTACCGTTCAAGTTACTCCTGATATTCTATCGGGCTCGCAGATTTCTATTTGCTGATTGCGGATTGAATTAAGAGTTAGAGATATTAAACTCTTTGATATACTTTATTCTAGATTGAGTGTGACTGTCTAGTTGATTCTCTAGAAAGTGTATTGGAGTAGGTCCTCTCAGATTGCCAAACGAATTGTTGGGTGCGGTTGTTAGACCCCCACATTTTCAATTGGTATCAGAGCAGGCAAACACGTTAAAGACCTCATAAGTCTGTGTTTGTAGCAATCTGTGTTCTGAGGACCTGAGAAGTATCTCTTAAGATAAACGCATATTATATGTCTTCCAAAAGTTCAGATTATGCCAAAAATCTTGGGTTTGTGGCAGGCCTTGAAAAGTATATAAAATTAAGCGCAATGAAAACGGAAGCCTACAGTAATACCGCAAGTGCACGGTCGTCAGTTGTAGCTCGTGCAAGTACGGGTCGATCCACAGAGATCGGGTGTGTTTTGGAGGTTTCTAGCTAATTGGGTTCCTAATTTGCTATTGGGTTTTGAAGCCTTTTGGCTTAAATTGGGCTTTGAGTGCTAATGGGTTGATAACAATAAAATGAACTGAGCTTGGGCTCAGTTGGTCTTTGAAATGCAAATGGGCTTTGGCCTTAAACTTAAGCTTTTGGTTAAGCCTGAATTGGATTGGGCCTTAATGAATTTGGGCTTTGGTCTTAAATGAAATGGGCCTCAGTGCACTAAACCTTGGGCTTTTGTTTCAGTCAAGAATCTGGGCCTTTGGGCTTCACTGATTTGGACTTTGGCTCAGTTGGATGGGATCTGAGCTTGGCTGCAAGAACTGGACTTGGCTTGGCAGGAGTAGTAGCAAGTCTGCACAGCAGGGCAGCTGCAAGGGAAGGCAACAGCAACAGCAGCTGCAGCAGAAAGAGGGAAAGCAAAGGCAACGCACAGCAGTAGTGCACCAGGGCAGGAGAAAGAAAGTAGCAACAACAGAGTTGCAGCAGCAGCTGCAGACAACTGCAAGGGAAGCAACAGCAGCTGCAGACAACAGAAGCAGTGCCCAGCACAAGGCCAAGAAGACAGCAACTCTGTTGCTGCAGCAGCAGTGGAATAAGAGAAGGGAGCTGCAGCAGCAGGGCAAAACAAGGCAATGAAGGGAAAGAACAGGGAGCAAAGAACAAAGGCAGTAAAGCAAAGGCAATGCAGTAAATAAAACAAGACAATGAAGACAATGAAGAAAACAAGCAGAGAACAATGCAAAAACTAAACAAAGCAAATACTAGACAGCAAAGAAAAATGATAAAACAAACCAAGGCCTAAGGCCAAGGGCAGGGGAGATAGGAAGGCTAACAGTGATGACAATACAAGGCCAAGGCAGTGGTTCTAGGCATATCAATGGAATGGGAGGAGAATTAGCTTGCTATGAGCACTAATTCCTCCCATTGCTCAATCATAACAATGCAATAGAGTTAAGCATACAAATGGAGTGGGAAGAAAACTAGCTTGCTCATTGTCACTAGTGAGCACTAGTTTCTCCCCACTGCTCAATCAAAACAGTGTATTGAAAGCTCTAACCTAGCATACCATCACTTCTTGACAATGAATTGAAACACAGTACATCACAAGAACATGAAACAACTGAAATTAAAGGCACAAACATCACACCAAACAGAACACATTTAACAGGAAATTAAACAGGATATGAAAATAAATGGAATTAAAACTAACACAATTGAACTAACAGGATACTAACACAACTAACATGAACATAACTGAATATTAAAGCAGGAAATTGAAATTGAAAACTAAACATAAACATTTAACAGGACATGAACTGAATTTGAAAAATGAACTAAAGTTAACATTTAACAGGACATGAAAGTCCTGGATGTTGGCTAATCCAAACATAGTTTCTAACACAACCCCCACAGTCTATTTATACAAACAATCAAAAACCCCAAAACAGTGAAATTAGGGTTTGGTGAAAATTGAAATTAGGTTTTACCTAATCACTGATAGCACTCAATAGCTTCGACCCAATCTTCCTCTGACTCCCCTCATGCTATCCACGCCTCCAATTGCTTCATCTATCAATCTAATTCACCAAATCCAATCCTAACAGTGAAGAGGATGGTGGAGTTGTTGAAATAGCTTAATAGGTGATAGGGGTGATGATAGTAGTGATGGGTTGCGGTTGTTGTGGAGAGTTGGTGGTTTGGTGGCTGTTGCAGGAGGGGTGGTGATGATGGTGGTGCGGCAGGGAAGGAGGTGGTTCTGCAGAGAGGGGGGTGATGGTGGTAGATGGGTTCGATAGAATGGGAGAAGGGGGTTGTTTGGTTAGGTGGTAGGGCTCGGGTGATAGAGTGTTAGGCGGCTTCATCCAATCTTGATGTTCTGTGACGCTGAGCCGCGAGATGCGAAGATGGTAGGTAGATCGGACGGTGATGCGGAGGTAAGCGATGAGCGACCGTTGGATTATATGATACAACAAAATCAACGATGCCAGATGGAGTTAGGTGTTGTAGTGTTAGGCGGAGATATCAAACTTTGATGAACAGCAAGGGAGCGACCGTTGGATTCAACTACCATCTAATCTGAACGCTTGGAATTTCAGCGCTGTGGTGCTCGGCAGAGACTTCAGATTTTGATGCTCTATGAAGGAGCAAACGTCGGATGCTTCTGAGAAATGATCTGATGGCTGAGAACGGAGGCGCTTTTGTGTGTAGAAAATGAGGTTGTGCGCACCATTCTTCGCGGCTTCCTTGCGTAATTTCTTCCGGCTTTTCACTACTTTTCTGCTCTTTTCGCTCCGCGACTCATCCGAACTTTATTTATTACCTAAAAATGCAAAATTAATTAATAAAAATATTTATTCTTGAAAACAATGAAAATACAGAATATGGGATAAAATGTAGAATTAATGCGCAAAAGATGAGTTAAAATGCCAACAAAAAGGGATAAATATATACAATATTTGGCACTCATCAAATACCCCCAAACCTGAATTTTACTTGTCCTCAAGTAAAACAAAACTAAGGAAATCCTAACTATACCACTGTCGTTGGTCTCTCGAATGCATTTAGCGTATGCACTAAGCCTTTTAAACCACTAAGTGTTCCTAGTGGACGAGTTGAAGTCTCGTGAAGGTTTGCTTAGAACGTACCTACAAAGTTCTAGGTCAAAATATAAGCTCAGATTCCATCAAATGTGACATGTGCAAAACAGTTAAGCTCACAGCAAAATGGAGATGTCAATCTAGCTATCAAAGGCACAGTCCTAGCACTGATAACAAAAAAAATAGACATGTGATAAGAGTGTAAAGTGTATCTACACATGTGTAAAGAAAGATCTGAAGTTATGACTACTAATCACCAAGAGATAGTTTCTCAGGCTAAGAACCAAGGTCGAAATCTAGCTAGCTGTCCGGACTTTACGAGAATTGTGAATGAGTTGGATGTATTTCACAATTACTCGCGTTGTACATCAATGGCATACACCCTCCTTGCTTATTACAATGAAACAACAAAATGACTATTTACATGACTCTTATTTACATTGACTACTCTCTTTTATTTTTGGAACAAGAGAGGATGGAATTGATAAATACTTGATTTTTTTTTTTTTTTTTGAATAAGGAAACACTTTTGATACATATAAAAAAGGAAACAAAAGATTACATGACACTTTGCAAGAGGTATCCCTTTTTGATGCACCCAGTTAAATTCGATGGTTGTCTTTCTTAATGTAACCTCCACCTTCTATCCCAACCAACCAAAGAACAATCTAGTCAAGTTTCGTTCAGTATTCTAAAGTGATTGGAAATCGTGACTTCCTATCAAACACCTTGAAGATCGAGGCTATACATGTATTGGTAGATCGTGCGCGTGCAAATTTCTTATCACTATGTGAATTGTGCTAGAATCAGGGTGCCTAAATATCTAGACTAAGACTCCTAATAATTACATATTTGCACAAGAGTCAACATTTCAAGGTAAATGAGCTCCATTTTTATGTTTTTTTCAATTTTTTAATTTTTTATAATTTTTTCGATTTTTTCAAAAGAAGAAGGAGTTCGTTTTCAATTATAGCATATTATCATGGTATCCACTCTATACCCCCAAACCTAAACTAAACATTGTCCTCAATGTTTCAAAATATGGAAAGAATTAAAATGCAACATATGGAAAGGGACATGCTGAGTAGAGTAAAAGGAGAGAGAATACCCGATTTCGGCGAAAGCAGAATTAAAACTCCGTTATTCAAGGCAAAAATCCAACATATTTTAGCCGAGATCAAATTGGATTAGCAAAATATATACAAAAGGAACAAAAGGTTTTTTTTTTTTTTTTTTTTTTTTAAATAAAATAAAATTTGGTTTTTGTATGGGAGCAAGCCCACTGTGCAAGCCTCTAATGAAATGGATGGAAGGCTGCGGCCCACGAAACACTAAGTTTTAATTTTGAAAGTTTAATTTGGCCCAGTTGGTTAAGGCCCGACGTTTGTTTTAAAACTTTGGTTTCGAGGTCCACTTTCGAGTGGAATACAAGTCCAATTGATGCTTACAAGCTCAGCTGGGTTTAAACCCAGAGTTCAAAATACAAGTCCAATGAAAGAATTTAAACAAGCCCACACAAAATAAATACAAGCCCACAACAAGCCCAAAAATAATTATTACAAACCCAAAATAGGAAAATAAAAAGCCCAAAAAAATTGGGTTAATTATTACAAGCCCACAATTAAATAATTTTGGAAGCCCACAGGTTGGGTTCTCTCAATGGAATGGGTTTAGGCTTACCTTTTTAGCACAGCCCAGCTGCTCTGATATTGTTGCAAAAACCCAGTTGGGTTTTGGTTCTTTTCCTTGGTGGCGTCCCAGCAGAGGAAAAACAGGTTCAGAATCAGCAGGTCCAACAACAAATGAAATGAAGCAGATGCAGATGCAAATGCTATGCAATGAAATACAAAATAGCTAAAGAAAAACACAGATAAAACACAGCACCAATCCCCGGCAGCGGCGCCAAAAACTTGGTAGGCCTTGAAAGGGTATAAAATTATGCGCAATAAAAACGGGGGCCTACAGTAATACCGCAAGTGCACGGTCGTCGGTTGTAGCTCGTGCAAGTACGGGTCGATCCACAGAGATCGGGTGTGTTTTGGAAGTGTTTCTAGCTAATTGGGTTCCTAATTTGCTATTGGGTTTTGAAGCCTTTTGGCTTAAATTGGGCTTTGAGTGCTAATGGGTTGATAACAATAAAATGAACTGAGCTTGGGCTCAGTTGGTCTTTGAAATGCAAATGGGCTTTGGCCTTAAACTTAAGCTTTTGGTTAAGCCTGAATTGGATTGGGCCTTAATGAATTTGGGCTTTGGTCTTAAATGAAATGGGCCTCAGTGCACTAAACCTTGGGCTTTTGTTTCAGTCAAGAATCTGGGCCTTTGGGCTTCACTGATTTGGACTTTGGCTCAGTTGGATGGGATCTGAGCTTGGCTACAAGAACTGGACTTGGCTTGGCAGGAGTAGTAGCAAGTCTGCACAGCAGGGCAGCTGCAAGGGAAGGCAACAGCAACAGCAGCTGCAGCAGAAAGAG
Organism: Papaver somniferum; assembly: GCF_003573695.1. Lineage (NCBI taxonomy): Eukaryota > Viridiplantae > Streptophyta > Magnoliopsida > Ranunculales > Papaveraceae > Papaver > Papaver somniferum. Next base: position 139,393,732 of record NC_039358.1, read on the forward strand.
GGAAAGCAAAGGCAATGCACAGCAGTGGTGCACCAGGGCAGGAGAAAGAAAGTAGCAACAACAGAGTTGCAGCAGCAGCTGCAGACAACTGCAAGGGAAGCAACAGCAGCTGCAGACAACAGAAGCAGTGCCCAGCACAAGGCCAAGAAGACAGCAACTCTGTTGCTGCAGCAGCAGTGGAATAAGAGAAGGGAGCTGCAGCAGCAAAGAAAAGAAGGCAGCAGCAGCAGCAGGGCAAAACAAGGCAATGAAGGGAAAGAACAGGGAGCAAAGAACAAAGGCAGTAAAGCAAAGGCAATGCAGTAAATAAAACAAGACAATGAAGACAATGAAGAAAACAAGCAGAGAACAATGCAAAAACTAAACAAAGCAAATACTAGACAGCAAAGAAAAATGATAAAACAAACCAAGGCCTAAGGCCAAGGGCAGGGGAGATAGGAAGGCTAACAGTGATGACAATACAAGGCCAAGGCAGTGGTTCTAGGCATATCAATGGAATGGGAGGAGAATTAGCTTGCTATGAGCACTAATTCCTCCCATTGCTCAATCATAACAATGCAATAGAGTTAAGCATACAAATGGAGTGGGAAGAAAACTAGCTTGCTCATTGTCACTAGTGAGCACTAGTTTCTCCCCACTGCTCAATCAAAACAGTGTATTGAAAGCTCTAACCTAGCATACCATCACTTCTTGACAATGAATTGAAACACAGTACATCACAAGAACATGAAACAACTGAAATTAAAGGCACAAACATCACACCAAACAGAACACATTTAACAGGAAATTAAACAGGATATGAAAATAAATGGAATTAAAACTAACACAATTGAACTAACAGGATACTAACACAACTAACATGAACATAACTGAATATTGAAGCAGGAAATTGAAATTGAAAACTAAACATAAACATTTAACAGGACATGAACTGAATTTGAAAAATGAACTAAAGTTAACATTTAACAGGACATGAAAGTCCTGGATGTTGGCTAATCCAAACATAGTTTCTAACACAACCCATAGTTCCTATTTATAGCCACAGATACATCATTAGGGTTTTCCCCAATTTTTCACCCAAACTGACAGAGCTAGGGTTCAGTAATTTCTCACCTAATTTGATGTAGCAACATCAAATTGAACGCAACCCATTACTCTACTTGTCCTTCTCTACCTCTCCATGCCTTCAATTTCACTCTAGCTCGACCTAATTTACCTATTTCACACTTTAGGGTTTCGGGCAGAGAATGTGTGGAATAAGTGAATTAGATGGACTAGGGAGATGGGAACAATGATGGGTTATCATTGTTTGACGTGGTGACAGAGAGTGGGTGGCGGAGCAGGTGGTGACAGAGGTGGAGAAGGTGGTGGACATGGTTCTGTTGAAGACGGTGGTGAAGTTGCAGAGAGGAATGGGGGAGAGTGGCTCGACTGAGTTTGGGGTAGGGGACGTGTTTGGTTAGGTGGATGGGTTCGGTCGCTAGGGTGTGAGGCGGGTTCATCAAGAGATGATGTTTCGTGAGATGGGCCGCGAGATGCGAAGCTGGTAGGTGGATCGGATGGTGATGTGAAGTGAAGCTTGTAACGACCGTCAGATTTTTTGATACAACGAAGTTAACGGCTCTAGATGGGGTTAGGTGTTGTAGTGTAAGGCGGAGATATCCAACGTTGATGAACAGCAAGGGAGCGACCGTTGGATTCAACTACCATCTAATCTGAAGGCTTGGAATTTCATCGCTGTGGTGCTCGGCAGAGACTTCAGATTTTGATGCTCTATGAAGGAGCGACCGTCGGATGCTTCTGAGAACTGATCTGATGGCTGAGAACGGAGGCGCTTTTGTGTGTAGAAAATGAGGTTGTGCGCACCATTCTTCGCGGCTTCCTTGCGTAATTTCTCCCGGCTTTTCACTACTTTTCTGCTCTTTTCGCTCCGCGACTCATCCGAACTTTATTTATTACCTAAAAATGCAAAATTAATTAATAAAAATATTTATTCTTGAAAACAATGAAAATACAGAATATGGGATAAAATGTAGAATTAATGCACAAAAGATGAGTTAAATGCCAACAAAAAGGGATAAATATATACAATATTTGGCACTCATCAGTTTGCCTCAAAAGATAACTCCTTAGTAGATTCTTCTGAATCCCGAGGGAAAAACAAGATTTGTGGGACTGTATCAGAATCCGAAATGGAACTCACCAGATCATTAAAAAAAATTGCTGATATCATTGATGTTCAAGTCTCTGAAATTATGACTTTTGAAGAAAAAAATGATCTGCTCATTGATGAATTTGAGAAATCTCTTGAAAGGGAATGTGAACTCTATATCTTCATTGAGTCTCTCTCTAACGACATCAAAAAACTGGTTCAAGAAACTACTCTACATCGTGAAAATATTAGTACTCTTGAAAATACTGTTAGAGAAAAGCGTTTGGTCAAGGCTCATTCATCAGAAATAAACGGCTATCGTGTTGAAAAAGAGAAACTTGTTGCATCTCTGCAACTTGCCCAAGAACAGTGTAATGCCTTGAAAAAGGAAAACTCTGTTTTGATGACTAAGTTATCTTCTACACCTTCTCCTGATACTCACAAGGTTTTACCTAGTGTAAAGAAAAATTCCTACAAGGAAGTACCTACTGAGAAGCACTTGAAAAATGTGCATGTGAAGGATGAAGGTTTGGATCAAGGAAATCATGTCTCAATTCCACGATGTTGTTCCTTATGTGGGAAAAATAATCATTATGCTCTTCATTATTTTATCAGAAGGAAACTGCTTCTTTCTACTGTCAATGGAGTAAACCGTCTGACAACATCTACAGTGAGTTTCTTACCTACAGAAAACCAGAAATCTTATAAAAATGATCTCTCTTCAAGAAATCATCACGGGTTGCATATTCCTAATTACGGTATAAACTCTTGTGCCACTAATGAAGACTTTCCTTTATAAGAACAAGTCTGGTAAGTCTAAATCAAGAAAATGGAAATCCTCCAAATTCCCTTTTCTGGAACCTATTTCTAGAGGTCATAGACTCAGTCCTCAGAAAAATCCTTCGGATGGACTTTTGAAAGGGTTTATGACTAATTCATCTGGAATATGTTTTAATCGATGGAAAGAAGGGAATATACAAGTAAAACGTTCAAACAACCTATACAACCCTTCTCCCATGTTTGATAGTGAGATCACTTCTCACTCCTTTATCTAACTTTAGGTAACCTCATCCTTGAATCTATCTTGAGAGGTACAAGGATGATGACTATGGGAGTCTCAAGTTTTGTTGTACATCTTTGTGTGTTGTTTTCTTTTGTCAATCAATCAAAGTTATGCAAGTATGTCTCATGACTCAGGCTCTAATTTTAAGGATTATTGAGCAATATTGACAAACTTTGTATTTTTCCTCTTACTGGATTTAGACTAAATCCATTCTTCTCTTGTGAACGGTCTGTGAACGTCCGTGTCCTACTCCTGTGAGTTCATAGGGTTTACTTAATGAGGAATGTCTTCCCTTAATACATATACATCTTACATTGTATTAATCCATCCCTAACAAAAATTATATGGAGACCTCTGCAAATCTCAGGAGATTGTGCATCTTGATATGGAGGAAGACACTCAAGGATGTGATTCAATTCAAGAGCTGGTTCTGAAGAAGATGCTTTCAAGGAAGGAACACAACTCCTGGATGGGTGAATTTGTCAAGGATTTAATTCGTTTTCAGAACGATTCAAAGGTCGAGTTTACAAATCTTAAATTGCAAATAAACCAACTCTTAGATGGTCAGGCCAAAATCCTTGCAAATCAAAATATTCTGATACGGAATCAGAAAAAGCTCATCATGGACTGTGTCAAATCTAGACAACTTTCTCGGGTTGTTGATCGAAAAGTTTGTGTTCTAACTTACGAACATGGTGTGTCTACGGTCCAGATAATAAAGGAAATCAATGACACCTTCTTTGATGGATTCATTGAAAGGTATGAAGTTCTCAATGAACTTTGATTGTCTAGTAAATCTTCCTTTAGAGAATTTATTTCTTGAAGAATAACTAGGGTTTGGAATAGCCATTATTGTGAGTACACATAGCTATATCCAACGATTTTTCATCTTCATGTTTTTTAGATTTATTTATTTAAATTCTAAGGTTTTTGGAAGATGATTTTTGCAATTTTTAATCTTTATGATTTTATATATTGAAAATTGTTATGGGATATGTTGTTTACATCCGTGAACCTGTGACTGTCCCATACTTGTTCAAAAGTTATCTCTATTATGTCGATATGAATGTATTGATGGAAGATAGAATGAACTTTTGGAATTACAAAAGTTAAAGCCTTTTATGTCATATTTTTATGGAAGAAAGGATAAAAAATTTGTTTACAAGGATGAAGCCTATTGTATGTCATTGTGCAAATAATGATGGAAAATAGGATGAATCCTTATCTATTCCGCAGTATTTGGTCGATCTCCGATCCACATTTTTGTGCATATACTGTGATTGTTCCATAAGGTTTCTTATGTTGACCACAACCGACTGAGTTGATCATTCTCTTATGATTAACTTAGTTGTTTCTCCGTAAGGTTCCCTATGTCGAGCATAACCAACTAAATTAGTCATTCTCTTTTGGTTATTTTAGTTGTTGCTCCATAAGTTCTCTTATGTCGAGCATGGCCAATTGAATTGATCACTTTGTGATTAATTAGGTTGTGTATTTCAATAAAATTAGTCATGGGATTTCTTGTGATTAATTTGGTCGTATTTTTCGGTTGAACTAACCATGGGTTCTCTTGTGGTTATTTCAATTGAATATTTTTGGATTCAAATTCATGTTTTTCATGTGATTTGTTTTTCCAAAATAAATCCTTCTTTTCTTGTGAAAGTAAGGTCTCCTTTGTTGTTCCTTCGGGGATGGCATTTTATGGGGGAGAGTTCATTTTGAACTTGTGCTTAATTGCCAAATATTTGCGGGGAGTGCGGCTGTGGAATTTTTAGGGGTTATCTTGTATCTTTATTAACTCCTTGATGAATGCATTTAGCTTCGATGTATCTAAATTTGTTGGTATGTTAATACACCTTTTGGTCATGAAGTATCTTCGTGGAAATTTCATTAGGATCCCACTAATTTTCGTACCTTTGCCAATTTTTTTGACAAAGAGGGGGAGAATTAATGTGTAGTTCACACTACAAATACATATGGTTTACAGATCATTATGTAAGGGGGAATGGTTTTAATGTTGAGATATGTATTGACTAAGGGGGAGTGATACATATCACCATAGTATTGTTGTCAAAGTTGTGATACAATTGAACTTTGATGATGTGTAATAATACTATGACAATGTATAACAATGGTTGAGAGCATTTTGTTTTCTCATTGTTATAGCTACGGATCTTCAACAACTGTGATGCTGAACTTACAACCTTTAGGATCATGGAGTACTTGGAAGTGACGAAGATTTCGAGTCGCGTTGAAGATGCCAAGGAGATCAAGCATGTGGATGAGAAGCTACATTTTTTTTATCTTTTTTTGTAATCCATATGTATTGATAGTTTTGTCACTAAAATTGACAAATGGGGAGATTATTAGAGCATTGCTCGGTCGAACTCGCATGTGTTGCTATCTCAAGCATGTTTGTCAATGTTAGTGATCAAAACTATAAGTCTTGATTTCTAGCCTATTTATAGATGTCTCGGACTAGGACATAGATAGTGTAGTTGAGCTTAGATATCTCGACGCTCATCTCTTGAAGACGAAGAACTACGAAGGGGAGCTTGTGGAACTTCTTCGACAAAAGGTATGTGGAGACTTGAACTCATCTATCACTTGGAAAGTCTATTTCTACAATCTCCTATATTGAGACATAAGTCGTGTTACGATATAGTTTTCTCTATACACATTTGAGATTTCGAGCTGAGTATATCTCGGTTACATATTTCTCGAAATATGTGTTGGTAAGCTTTCGCTTCGACCAAGTTCATCTTATATCATGAGAAAATTTCCGATTAACATATTACATGGTTTGTGTGATACAATCATTTGATGTAGGCTTGGAATGTTTCGATAATGATTATTTCAATATCTTGAAAATTGTTTTGATGCTAATAGTGTGTGAAAACGACTATTGTCATTATAGAAGAATGTTTCAATGATTGAAATAAAGAGTTGATGATGTAACCATCTTTGGATATAAGCATATATAGTGTGTTCGCACATTAGTGTATAAATCCATAAATCGGTATGCATATGTGTGTATATGAAATTGGTGAAGGAGACAGGTTAAGTATGCGTACCCGTACGCATACTGGCGGAAGTTTTCGAACCGAAAATATTTGCTGAGTTTGGGAATTACAAACTCCTAAACTAGTCACCTTAAGTATGCGTACCCATACGCATACTGGCAGAAATTTTCGAACTGAAAATTTCTACTGAGTTTGGAAACTTAACAAACTCAACATCCGGTTGCTTAAGTACGCATACTTAAGTTGGTTACTTTGTTAAATCGGTCAGTTCGTGGACATAAACATTTAAATCATAAGGAATGCATTCTTTGCAAACCGTGGGTATAATTTCCATGATTGATTCAAGTGAATCAAACCTATTTGGTTTCAATTGTGTTTTCTAAACAATTGAACAACTCTTTAACTAGTTTCATTTGACTCGTTTGAACTAGTTATGGTTAATATGAATAAGGTTGATATGAGAGTAATCATATGGCTAACCTCGGTTAACTATTTGTGAACCAACTTGGTGTACACGTTTAGGTACGGTTACATAAACCTAAATGAGGGTACATTTCATTTGTGTGTAACAATATAAGTTCGATCTAACAGTTGAAAGATATTAGCTTGGTTGAATAAGGTTTTTCATCTAACAGTTATTATTGAATGCTTTGTTACCAAGGTAACTTGGATTGCAAACCCTGATTTGAAAACTATATAAAGGAGAACTCTAGCAACTGGGAAACCTAATCCCCACACCTCCTATGTTTTACTAGTTGCATAACTAGAGTCGATTCTCCTTTAACCTTAGGTTTCTTCTCGAGACCCTGTAGGTTAACGACTTGAAGACATCATTGGGATTGTGAATCCAGGCCCTACTATTATCTTTGTAGTTGCGTGATCTAATCTTGATATTTTTATCGTGTTGAGTGCAATTGAAATAATTGGCTCGAGATTTTATATCTCCGATAGGCAAGATAGAAAAGTAATCACAAACAAACTTCGTCTCATCGTTTTTGATTCCACAATAACTTGTTTCGCTAGTCGTTTAAGTTTATTGTGAGGTGATTGATAATACTATGCTATTCTTAGGGAATATAAGTTCGTTTTATCAATTGGTTTCCGTGACCTTGATTTATCAAAAGACGGAACAAAAATTCTTGGGTATTTCTGTGGGAGACAGATTTATTCAATCCTATAGACTTTTCTGTGTGAAACAGATTTGTCTATCAATTCTTCGACTTTGGGTCGTAGAAACTCTTAGTTGTGAGTGAGATCAGCTAAGGGAATCAAGTGTGTAGTATCCTGCTGGGATCAGAGACGTAAGGAGCACAACTGTACCTTGAATCAGTGTGAGATTGATTAGGGTTCAACTACAGTCCAGTCCGAAGTTAATTGGTAGTAGGCTAGTATCTTTAGCGGCTTAATACAGTATGGTGTTCAATCTGGACTAGGTCCCGGGGTTTTTCTGCATTTGCGGTTTCCTCGTTAACAAAATTCTGGTTTCTGTGTTATTACTTTTCCGCATTATATTTTGTTATATAATTGAAATATCACAAGTTGTTTGTTAAGATCAATCAATTAGAATATCCAACCTTTGGTTGTTGATTTACATTGATTGCCACTTGAACATTGGTCTTTGGTACCGTTCAAGTAATTCCTCTTATATTCAATCAGGCTCGCAGATTTCTATTTGTTGATTGCGGATTGAATTGAGAGTTAGAGATATTAAACTCTTTGATATACTTTATCCTAGATTGAGTCTAACTGTCTAGTTGATTCTCTAGAAAGTGTACTGGAGTTAGTCCTCTCAGATTGCCAAACGAATTATTGGGTGTGGTTGTTAGACCCCCCACATTTTCAATCAAAACTTGCGAGTTCGACCTAGCAGCTCTAACATAAACTATACTTTATAACTCCATATACCAAAGTGGTATGAAATAACTTGTATATCATTCCTTAACAATTTGATCATAGTAAAATGATCAAGTCACCAATACTAGATACACATAAACAAACTTCGTATATTAAGTTTTCAATATAAAGCGACTTGAAAGAAACGTAGATAAAAATGGAACGAGCCAATTATGTATTACTAACTTTGACCGAAAGGATGATGTGCTCGTTGACGCTGATAAGTTTGCAGGTTCTTCAAAGTAAGAAAAGAAAGTCTTAACATTTCTATGTTCCTAGTCTAACCTGGCGAAGTTGAATCTAGTAATCAGATCAAGTAGCTTCGAGTTTTGGAACTAAAATATGACAACCAAACTTGACATACCAACGCTTGGTGGGTTCAACCGAGCAATGGTCTAACAATCTCTTCCTTTGTCAATTTTGGTGATAAAACTCTTACATATAGAGAATACAACAATTAAAATACAAAAAGATTACGTTACATAATAATCTCTTAATTATAGCTTCAATTCTGAGTTTCAACAAAAATTCTTAAAAATATTCATAAATAAATATCGTTGTTGAAGCATTTGAATAATAATTAACTTTACTTCCACTAAAGGTAAGCTAGGCGTATATTCAATCCGGACATACATGTTATTCAATTTTTTAGTAAGTAATAATACACATCATGATATGTTTCCCTCTTAATCAATGTTTTAATTTTTATGTTTAGATATATACTTTTCAGCACATATATCCTTTCTCAGCGATAGTTAAACCACCATATACTCCATATATTAATCCCCCTTTTTGTCACAAAAATGACAAGGGACCAAAAAAATACAACAAGTACTTTGAAAGGACCCTCAAGTTCATAAGAACTCGATACAACCTATAAGATCCTAAGCGAGTCTGAGGTCTAACATATCACTTTTGATAAGCAACACTAAATCAAAAACTACCAAAGTAATCTTGATCTATCCTCTTACCTAGGAACAACTATTTGAAGTAATTTTGTTTTACTTCAATAAGTCCAGCTAAGATCATAATTAACTTAGTTTACTAGGAAAACGATTAACCAGAATAATTGTTACCTAACTTCGATAAGCTGAACTAGAATCGAGACCGATCTAGTTACTTATCAGGAAAAGGACTATCAGAAATAATTCTTTTCCTCAATTTCCACAACAACATACCCCACAAAGATATATCATTAAGCACCAGTTGAAAGTGGAACTCTCATCATGTGTTTGTTAATCCCTGCAAAACAAAAGAATAACGAAAAAAAAACCTTTACCAGAGAAAGTTCAATATGATCTTAGATTCTTAGTCATCACCTACCGCAAGAGAAAGACTAAAACAACTCATATGTACATAGATACATAATTTATAGAACATAAACTGGTATTAGTATGTATGTGACTCACGTATGAGTTAAATCACCATCATATTCTTATGATTCTTTGATAAAGAAACCCAAAATGTAAGATATGAAATACAATAAATCGAAAAGTCACAAAATTATAAAATGATAAGCCAATATAAGACAAAAACTTAGTTATTGAAATCGAAGTTTATCTCATAACCGAAAGCAATGCAAAGAGATATTAAAATGAAACAAGCTATGAAATCACCACTATCAAACGAATGACACAAGGATTTATAGATAAAAACTTATCATTCGTTATTGATAGCCTGAATAAATTTTGCACTACAATTGACGTTAATCAACAATTGATTAATTATTCAGTAGTTTAATCTTAAAAGATATGATTAAACGTAGAGTCATGAATTTAGAGATCATCTTCAAGATCCCCAAACTTTGTACATCCATCAGTACATATCAATATGTTGTATTTTTATATGATCCTACAATACATACTTTTCTGTACGAAGATAATAATTGAACCTACAATGCATATTGATATATACTGTTGATTCTTCAAAATCATCATCTGCTATTAAATCTTATGCTAATTTTTCTTGTTTTCACCATTTCTATCCACTAATTTCACTAGTTCATACCAATTTCTACTGCTTTTTCCCCAGACTAGATATGGATTTCTCTATGAATTTAGGTAAAATAGGGTTTTTCGAAGATTTCATATGAGTTTTTCGTTGTAAATATAGGTTTGGATGATTTACTATAATCTAGCAGGGTAATACCATTATGTGATTCGTTTGTTTTGTTTATATTGATGTTTGACCGAAGAAGAAAGAAAAAGAGAAGAGTAACAAAAAGAGATAAGAAGAATGTGTTTTTGTTTACACATATATCATAGAAGGACAACTAGATCATTTCCATGTTTTAAAGGTATTTTAGACTCCGGTTAAAATATTTTTCCCATTGGACTCTAGATTAATTTCTTGGTTTGGTTTTGGACCAACCTGTGATTCATGCGGAACGGTTGTTTGTTTTGAGAAGGGCTGCACAACGGTCTGGTCAGGACGGTTTTAGACCCTACAAGCACAACAAGGTACCAGTCAGTTTAATTTGAAAGAGCCCCAATCAGGGGCAGGGTTTAGGATCGGGCCGATTTTAACCATCTGATCTAGGATCGAGCTGATTTGGTTCGGGTTCCGGATTACCGACCATACGGAAAGTTCCTATGAATAATAAATTTATAAATCCAACGTGTACGAGCCCACGGTACATATTGATATGTAGGATCCAAAAATACATATCAATATGTACTGAAGAAAAGTGTATGATCCCAATACATGTTGATATCCAACAATATGTAATATGTAAAAACCTAGTAAGCTTGAATACACATTACAAACCTATTTTATGTGTGATCTAAAAATACATATTGATATGTACTGAAGAAAAATTTGTATAATCGCATAGTACATATGGATATGCACCGTAGGATCATACAAAATCTCCAAAACAGGTAGAAATCGTGATTTCAAGAAGAAATAAAAGTAACCAAATCAAGTTGATGATCAAACAAAATGTAAATGAAAAGAATATAAAGATCTAATTAATCGAAAAACACGAATTATAAAAATAGATTCAATCGAATAACACGAATATGAAGATTTAATCAGTTTTTTATTATCTTCGATACATACAAATCTATATTATAAGATCATACGAAAACATAAACAATAACATGATTTTTGAATATAATCAATCAAAAAAAAAGCCTAAAAAAAAACTAAAAAAATATGATAATCAAATCAATCGAATAGCTTGAATTTATATATATACTTAAACAAAAACAACATAAAAAATCTACAAACTTAAATTCATTCTCGAATAACTTAGAATCGGAAAATTTCTTCTTCCTCATAGATTTTGAATCTTTTTTTGCTTATTGTCTTCACAATCACTTTCAAAGTTCTTGCTCTTTTAATGTGGATTGAAATGTATTCTCTCATTTTCAACAATTATCAAACGAAATAAAAATGAAAGAAGAAGAAGAAGGATCAAAGAAGAAAACTATTTAGGGATTTAGGTTTTTCTTTCTCACTAACTCACTCTCATTACGAGTTTCAGACCATCGGTACTGCAATCCTAATATGAAATATGAACGATAGTTTTTCGCATTTAACCAATAAACTTTAAAAGCTTCACACGTGCTTTGGACATGCAGATCAAAAATTCTTCACGAACCCCGTGGGAAAACCACACAGAAACCATATACTCACATATTTTCTTACTGTGCGGTCCAAAAACGACCCCTACTAATCCCAAAGGGCGGGGCCACCTTCTTGGGTGAGAGAAGCGGCTTCTATGTGGTTTTTGAAACCGTCCGCAAGAATCACTGCATGTAGATAGATTTTTGCTCCAAAATCACATGATTTATAAGGATTGATACCAGTCCTACTAAGGGGGATATCATTCGATCGATCCAACGACCGAAAACGTTCAGATCATTTTGTCTTATATGGAATGGTATCCCCTTAGTAGGACTGGTATCAGCCCTTATAAATCATGCAAAATCATGGAAAAGGACCACCGGTTAAAACCAAATTCATGAATGGACCCACTATTAAACGGGTCATCAAAACTAGAGTAGCTATCAGTTCCTAGTACAGGGATTTGTGCCGGGTTTCTGGATCTGAATCCTGATACCGGCCCACGGCTATTGCTAAACTAGGAATTACTAGTTAATCCACTTTAGGAAGAACCAGTTACTGTGTAGTCCATCATCAGAAAACAATTACTCGCTGGTCCAAAAACATGCTTTTGGACCAGATTTTTTATTCTCTCGTCCAACATACGTGCAAGGTGTTTTATGTGTATTTCATAAATGTCGTAATTATCCCTCCGTCCAATCAATACCTAACATAAAAACACGTCAAGCATATTATTTTTATTTTTCAGATCTGAATCGATTAAGAAGAAGAAGACCGAGAGCAGATTCATGAAGAAGAAGAACAAAGAAGAAGAAGATATAATTCAATTGAAGAAGAAGAACAACAAAGAAGAACAAGATATCATTCCATTAATAGATCAGCGAAGAAAAAAAATAAAGAGATATGGATTTAATCAATATTGGGATTCTTAACTTTTTAATTTATTTCCTCGTCTGGATCTGTTATTCAACATTGAAAACGAAGGTAGTCCATTCAAAATGATATGATTTAGTTTATTAAAGTGAAGATTAATACTTCTTTCGTCTCCGGTTAGTTTTGATTTCAATTTTTTGTTAATTTTATCTTTGATCAAATTGTTTTGGGTTTTAGGTTCGTATAAAAAAGATTGGGAGATTTTGTACGATCCTACAATAACCCAATTGTTTTTCTTTTTTTGTACATATGTTCATTCAGAACATATTGAATCATCAACATTTTCCTTTTATATATATTTTCTTTCAGTACATATCAACATGTATTGTTGGATCATCTACTCTTTTTTCTTTTGTACTTTTTTTTTTCTTCTGTACATATTTTCCTTGAGTAAAAATTAATATGTATTGTTGTATCAATATGTACTATTGAATCATATACTTTTCCATTGATACACGTTTTTGTTCGGTACATATCAATATGTATTATTGGATATGTATTGTTGGATCATCCACTCTTTTTCTTTGGGTACGTATTTTTCTTTAGTACATATCAATATGTAGTGTTGGATCATCTACTCTTTTTTTATTTTGTGCTCTTTTCCCCTCAGTACATGGTTTCCATGAGTACATATCAACATGTACTATTAGATCAATATGTACTGTTGAATCATACTTTTTCCTTCAATACATATTTTCCTTCGGTACATATCAATATGTATTGTTGATCAATATGTACAATTGGATCTTGTACTCTTTATTTTTCTTTGTACTCTCTTCTTCTACTGTGGTATTTGTGTATTCTTTGTATTCTTCGATCTTGTTTTTATCAGGATTCACCAAATGTAAATTTCTCCATGGTTTTAGTAAAATAGGGTTTTCTTCAATCTTTTTTCAATATGTATTATTGATCAATATGTACAGTTTGATGAGTTTGTTTGATTTTTTTGTTTGTCTGTTTGATGATTTCCTTTTTAACATTTCAGTTTGTTTGGTTGGTTTGAAAATTTGATTTTTCATTTTGATTATTTTTGCTCTAAACCTAATCATATTTTAGTTTATTTTTGATGTTTTGATTTTGCAGTTTTCATTACTCTTGATCGAGAAGAAAGAACGAAGAAGTTGTAGAGAAGAATAAAGAAGGAAGTAGTGGGAGGAAACGGTTAAAGCGTGAGTAAGGATAGCCTGGTAACTTTACATATGTTTAAACCTTTTTGGACTAAAGGATAAATGTTTAATCCCGCTGGACTAGCCACTAACCCGGATGGGGTTTAGTGGACTAAACAGAAAATCCCTCATTGCTAAAAATCAAAATGACCTATTCGTTTTTACATTTGTAGAACTGATCTGAGCTGCTTCAGAAGAGATTTGTCTGAAACACCAAGTGAATTCGCAAGGTTATAATTTTACTGTTTGTTATCTTGATTCTTACTGATCTTCAGCAATTCAATCTCCATAATTTTATTACAGCCAGGGGGAATTCTTGGTCTTGTGTTCATTTACCAATCCAGAATACTTTGTTTTGTTTCAGAAAGTGGTGAACGAAAAGGGTTGTCACACAGATTCTGTGCTTGATCTTGATTGGAACAAGAAATTCAAGTAAGCTTCAACATTTGGGTAGATAGTTTTTTCTGTTTCATTAATTATTGGCTTTGCTAATGTTGCTTTCTCAGTTAATACTCAATCCTATGAGTGTGTTTTTGAAAATGCGGAATGATGAAATGTTTGTTAAACGAAAAGAAGATTCATAAGTATTTGTGAAGTCTGTACAGATATCATCTGGTGTTTATTTGGAATTTTGTTTAGAAAATGTGTTGTTAATGTGGGTGTGTTTTTGAATGCTTGAAAGGTGTTTACTGAAATGTTCAAAAGGGTTGTTTAAAATAGACCAACTAAACATTTTCAGTGCACTTGTATAAGAGCAAGATCGAGGTTAATACTTTCTAAGAGAAATTTTAGCATGAGGTGTGGTATGAGCATTTTACTTATTACACTACTAGAAACTTAATAAGTTCTGGATATTGTTGCAGACTTTTCTTTATGTAGAGATCTGATCAGCTTAGCTTATTCAGATGTCGATTGGTCAAGACTCTAAGACCCCACTTTGTACTCATTTAGTGTGTAACTTTTTTTCGTTGCAAATTTTTGAGTTCTAAATTTTGAACATCGGCTACTTGCATGGTAGAATTATTTTCCTATCTTATTCACTTACGTGCCTTAGTATATGCACTGAATTTTTAAATTTCATACCATAAACTTCAAACTCCGACTAATTCATAATGGCAATCTGGAAAAATATCAGAAAATGCAAAAAGGAAAAGAATAAATGAACTTGTAACTAAACAGTTTGAGGAAGAAAAGATACTTCAGTAGCTGACAGCAACATCTTGAGCAAGGCCTCAGTTTGTTTTTATGTATGACTCTAACCAAATGGATTAAAAAAATATCAATTGCTGCTGATTAGCAAAATGAAAAGTTTGTTTAGGCAACCATTAACTTGCACAATAAAATAAGTGGCTCTTGCAGTTGTATGGCTTAAGGAGCAAGATTGTGTACCCACCTGTTTATGCCCTGCTTCATTCATTCAAAGATACCAATAAAATAAGTGGCTGGAGGGGTCTTCTAGATAGCTTTATGGAATTTTGGGTTTTAGCCGAGTCTCGAATCTTCGTACTGTACCATCTCCTTTTTCGAGACTTGTATCAGTTCATCAATTTAGTTGCATTAATTTGTTAGTGAGTCCAAGATGGTTTAAATGCTGGTATTATTGCAAGCGGATTCATGAATACATCGAAATATGCTAGTAGTCTGATGTTTTTGCTAACGAGTTTTCTGTTGCTACAGTTGCTTGATGCCATCAAACACAATGGATCAAAAGAGACGCCTAAGAATATTGATGGTATCTGATTTTTTTTACCCTAACTTCGGTGGTGTGGAGAATCACATTTATCTGCTCTCCCAATGTCTTCTTAAGCTTGGTCACAAGGTGAGAATTTAGTATCTTAAGGAGCTCTCCTTTTTGTTCGTCCTATTACAGTGAATCACTACATTATGTTTTCCTTTTGGTATTTACGCAATTCTGATCATGGCCTCTCTAGGTAGTTGTTATGACTCATGCTTATGGAAATCGTTCTGGGGTGCGGTATATGACGGGTGGTCTGAAAGTCTACTATATACCATGGAAACCATTTCTCATGCAGAATACATTGCCAACCTTCTACGGGACACTTCCAATTGTACGGACAATCCTTGTTCGGGAGAAAATTTCCTTGGTGCATGGACATCAAGCCTTCTCAACTCTTTGTCATGAAGCTTTGATGCATGCACGGACCATGGGATACAAAGTCGTATTTACTGATCATTCACTCTATGGGTTTTCTGATGTAGGAAGCATTCACATGAATAAGGTACTGCAATTTACTTTGGCAGATGTGAATCAGGCAATATGTGTTTCTCATACAAGCAAGGAAAATACGGTCCTGAGGTCCGGATTACCCCCAGAAAAGGTCTTCATGATACCAAATGCTGTTGACACGGCTATGTTCACACCTGCACCAGAGAAATTGAGTCGTGATGAAATTATTATCGTTGTGATAAGCAGACTGGTTTACCGGAAGGGGGCTGATTTGCTTGTAGAAGTCATTCCTGAAGTCTGCCGTTTGTACCCAAATGTAAGTTTGTCGAGCTCTGAATAGTTTCTTGTTAAATGTGTCAAAAGTATTAAACTATAATTTGTTAACTATGATAGTTTGATAAACCTACCTGCTAGTGGAAGGGAATCCCTGATTAGTAAATTATTTCGCAACTCTCTGATGTCATTCATCTAACGCTAAACATCTGTCTGAAGGTCCGATTCATTGTTGGAGGGGATGGCCCTAAACGAGTGCGTCTGGAAGAAATGAGGGAAAAACATTCTCTTCAAGATCGTGTCGAAATGTTAGGGGCAGTTCCACATGCTCAAGTACGGTCTGTCTTAATTACTGGACATATCTTCTTGAATAGGTACGCATGGAATTTGCGCATATGCAGTTACTCATTTTCAACAATAACTTATCAAAGTGGACTTGGGGCAATGCAGCAAGTTATCTAAACTTTCAAGGCACAATTTTTTCTTTCTTTCTTTTTTTTTTTTGCAGTTCTCTGACAGAAGCGTTCTGTATAGCAATATTGGAAGCTGCTAGTTGTGGGTTGTTAACCGTCAGTACACGAGTAGGAGGTGTCCCAGAGGCATGCACCTTGCCACATCCTCTCTCTAGCTTGCCTGTGTATTTATTTACTAAATCTATTTAATGTCTTAATTGATTGTAGATGAAAATGGTTTCCTCTGTGAAAGGTTTATCTCGTTCCTATAATCACAGTTGGTTCTTCCTTTTTTCTGTCACGCAGGTACTTCCTGATGACATGATTGTTCTGGCAGAACCGGTACCAAGCGACATGGTGCAAGCAGTAAAGAAGGCAATAGACATACTTCCGAATATTGACCCCCAAGCTATGCACCTTCGTGTGAGTGAGTCTAGTCATCTTGAACTTAGTGTCCCCATTTTTGCTTCATAATAATATATTTTTGTTGCTTTTCCTGCCAGTTGAAACAATTATATAGTTGGCATGATGTGGCCAGAAGGACTGAAGTTGTATATGATCGTGCATTGACATGTTCTGAAGAGAATCTTCTGCCACGCCTCTCACGGTAGTCTCCATTTAGAATTATGCTCAATTTCAAGTACTAACTGTGCCACCTAACATGTTGCTTACATAAATTGTCATGTTATTATAGGTACCTTACTTGTGGTGCTTGGGCTGGCAAACTTTTCTGCTTGGTTATGATCATAGATTTCTTGTTATGGCATCTCTTACAACTATGGCAGGTAATGCCTGCACTATTCATTGTTTTCGGTGGTCTTTCAGCTAGTATTTTCTTGTCCTTCCCCATTTTGCTTCTTTTTTGCTTAGTCTTTGCATTTTCATCAGCCCTCTGAAGATATAGATGAGGTGCCTGATTTTGTGCTTCCTCATCAAGAACAAGAAGCTTCTCGATCTCACCAAGATTAAAGCCTAAGCTAGCAGGCTCCTGATTGGTAAGTTTGTGGTTGGTGTTAGGGATTCTCTCCTTTGACCCTGAATCACTAGCTACTGAGACTGTTAATAACTGTCACCGATACCGTTTTGTTGGTTCTTTTATGTATTGGTATCTTAAATGCTAAGTTTCACTTTTCTTATCTCACGGCAAGTTCTTTTATATATATCATTTGCTGATTGGCGTCAACAGAATGAAGAATGGTTCACACTACAGAGTGTGATGATTTGCATGTGAAGCACCTAATCAGTGGGTCAATTGGTCGAAATAGCTGAACAATGGCATCAGAAGATCCTTCACATAATCCTACTTAAAGCTGACTACACCCAATTCAGCTTTGGAAGACCACACCGCGTTGAACCGCCGAACAGGAAAAAGATCACAAGAAAGTAAACAGTACACTACCCTAAATGAAGAACTTCAGTGCATGTACTGTTGTTTTATATATATTATTAATATCACAGATCCATTTTGCGAGTATGGTCAAGTTTCAAAGTAAATATGGTCAAATTTCAAAGTAATAACAAAAAACACCACCTTTTTTCTTCTTTTTTGTTTTACCTGGCTAAATTGGGCCTATGCCACTTAATTGGGCCCTATAACTACATGACAAAATAGGGTCATTAGGAAGTAATTTGTAGAATCCCCTTATCCACTATTTATGTTAATGCCTAATATGCTCTTATTAAATTAGTGATGATTAATTAAGTTAGTATTAGTTAAATTAATTAGTGTTTGAGTTAGTGTTAGGACTAGAGTAGAAATTCATTTCCTCTTTTAAGGTTTGGAGGGAAAAAAGAAGTAGAGGGAAAAAAGAAAAAATTAGGGTTTGTGATTTTCTTAGCAAAAATGAAACTTTATAGTGATGATGAAGACTCCAGTAGTGATGAAGAAGTGCGTGCATCAGATTATCATGATTTCGATCCTACCGAATTGGATAATTTGTTGAAAGAAGAAGAGGATGTCAACCAAAGAATGCTTGAGGATATTATTCAAGCACAAGAACAATTTCGTCGGGAAGAAGATGATAATGCTCTTAATAAACAGGTATGAGTTGTAACGATCTAGAAACATGTCCCAATCGCCCAAAAAGGGAATTTTTTTCAAAACTTTAACCCGGAATCGGTTTATTCGATAACACTACATAAACCGATTCTGGATAAAATCCCCAAATTGGGTACAGAAATAGGTCTTTGTTCATTACCATATGAACCGATTGTAGTAAATTTTTGGCGCGATGGGTACGTGACCAGAATCGGTTTTTGCTGGTGATGTTCATAATCTGATTTCTTCAGTTGAATAATCACGTAAGTCGACAATCGGTTTATTTTCGTGTATATGTAATCCGATTTTAAAGTTCCAGGAGAAATGTGAACAACAATCGGATTATATGACACGAGACGTGAACCGATCGTGTACTTTGAAATTTTTTAGACTAATCTTAAATCGGTCTTTATAGTTGCACAAATAAACCGATTGTGAGGAATCGGTTTAATCGACGGTAACATATAAACCGATTTTGAATCATCAACTTGTTGATATTTGTTGTAGATTGTTGTGGCGTTTGATGAAGATCAACCCAAAGCTGTATCTCTACTGGGTCCTGATACCTCTTCCCACTATTTCACCAATTTGAAATGGCAAGATAGAAACGATGCAAAGCAACGGTTTATATACAAGGGAATAGAGATCAAATGCGCCTTAGTTTTAGGCCGTCATTCAAGTCAAGATCATTTGGAAATTGTTTGTGAGAGAGGTGGAAAACAAGAAAGTCACTAGGCAAAGGAAAGACTGTACGTGAAGAAGACGACAAGGGAATACATTACTAAATCAAAGAAGTATGGTTGCCCGTTTAATATTATAGTTAATAGACCCAAAAGACCCGATGGTAGTAAGGTATACAAGTTCTCTAAAGTGATGAATGGTTGTCACAGTCATGATGATCCGGAATCTCTTGTTGGACACGCGGCCGTTTGTGGGTTGAAACCACATCAATTGGAAACGGTGAGGTGGATGAAAGCGTGTAAACCAAGTGACATCCTTAGGAAGATTAAGGAGGATGATAAGGATAACTTGTCCACTTTGAGGCAAATTTACACGGCAGGAGCAGCCTTTAGGAGGAGGTCATGAGATGGTAGAGCGGTTATGGAACAATCTCAATGGTTAGCCGATCAACACGGATACACAATGAGGAAGCAAGTATTGGAAGGCAAAGTGATTCGTATTTTCTTGGCGCATCCGGAGATGATCAAGTTGGCAGAATGCTTCTATCAAGTTTTGTTAATAGATTGTACATACAAGACCAACAAGTACAATATGTCGTTGTTAAACATTGCTTGCCATACTTCCGACAAGCAAACTTTCACGGTAGCATGGGGGTTTATGGATCGGGAGAATGATGTGAGTTTTATTTGGATGCTAGAGACCTTGAAGGAGATATACCGTGACGATCAAACTCCGAGGATCATAGTAACGGATAAGGACCAAGCACTAATGAATGCCATTGGAGTGGTTTTTCCGGACGCTAAGCATTTTCTTTGCACATGGCACATACAATGCAATATTAGAAGTAATTGTAGGGGTCATATCCAAAAGCCAAAGCCACAAAAAGGTACCGCTTGTGAAAAGGCCGAAGATGAGCATCTTCAAAAACTAACTCCGGAACAAAGAGAGAAGGACAAGAAGAAAAGGCAATCGGAGTATGAAGCGATTGGGTTACTATGGAAGGCTTTTCAACATCATTGGGATTTAATGGTACACTCAATTTACGTGGCCGAGTTCGAATCCTACTTGGAGAGTTTTATTGGGCTATGGAAGAAAGATTATAAGAAGTGTGTTGTTTATTGCTTGAAGGAATTGTTGGATCCGTACAAGGAAAAATTTGTGTATGCTTACACGTACCAACACATGCATTAAAAAAATGAGGCGACAAGTATCGCGGAAGGATCTCATGGACGTTTGAAAAGCTTTCTCCGAGGGAGCCAAAACACCGTGGTTACATTACAAGAAGCCATCCATGAATACACCAAGGCCGATATCATCAAGATAACCGCTCAAATGGAAGAGAGTAGGATGAAAATCATCACAAGCTACAAGGAACACCATCGGTTGATTAGAAATTTAAATTATAGGGTGTCTCACTGGGCAATCATTTCTATGATGAAGGATTACAAATATTATGTGGATAAGGATATGGGGAGAAGAAGAATTGAATGCTCATGTATGACGATGACGGCCTTCGGATTTCCGTGTCGTCACATGATCGCGCAGTACCAACAAGGAATTCCTTTTGAAATCATTGATCCGTTTTTGAAGAAACTTACTTTCAACCGCCCCCCCCCCCCCCCCCAACCGAAGAACCACTCGAATCCTTTGTGGACACGGATATTGGAAGGGAAATCATCGAGAAATTCGCAAAAAAAGGATGGCTTGGGAAGAAAAGTTTTGATGTACGACTTAAAACTAGCCGCGAACCCCCATATGGTACCGGTCGAAGAACCAACGGTGCTACCGCCGACGGGAAGACCACCTACCAACATGGAATGGAAGGAAGAAAGGAAAGAGTTTAAGGTTGCAATGAGTACCGGCAAAAACCCTTTATTGAGTCATAAAAGAATCGTTTTTCAGCATGAGCGTGAAGACGCTAAATATGAAGAGACGAAGGTTCCAAAGAAAAGGGACCGACCGAAGAAGGGGGAAATCGGGACAAGTAGCGCACAATCCAAGACAAATGTTTCAAACGTTCCTTCACAAATTGAGAATGAATAGGCACCGGCTAAGAGAAAAAGGGGTCGACCAAAGAAGGGAGAAAGTGGGACAAGTAGCGCTCCTTCGCAACATGTGAAAAAGCGGGGGTCTAACAACACCACCCAATATTTCTCTTAGCAATCTGTATGGACTAACTCCGAAATACTTTCTAGAGAATCAACTAGACAGTCAGACTCAATCTAGGTAAAAGTATCTCAAGGAGTTAATATCTCTCTCATGTTTTGATTAACTCAAGCCAATAGAAATCAACGAGTCCTAATCAAACACAAGGAATAACTTGGACGGTACCAAAGACCAATGTCCAAGGATCAATCAATGACAATCAAACAACCAAAGGTTGGATTATACCAATTGATGATCTACGCGCACAACCTGTATTATTTCAATTATAAAGATAAACAATATAATGCGGAAACTGAAATAACACAGACACCAGAAATTTTGTTAACGAGAAAACCGCAAATCCAGAAAAACCCAGGGACCTAGTCCAGATTGAACACACACTTTATTAAGCCGCTACAGACACTAGCCTACTCCAAGATAACTTCGGATTGGACTATAGTGGAACCCCAATCAGTCTCCCACTGATCCAAGGTACAGTTGTACTCCCTACGCTTCTGATCCCAGCAGGATACTGCGCACTTGATTCCCTTAGCTGATCTCACCCACAACTAAGAGTTGCTACGACCCAAAATCGCAGGCTTTAACAATAAACAAATCTGTCTCACACAGACAAGTCTATCAAAGGATCAATCTGTCTCCCACAGAAAAACCCTAAAGTTTTTGTTCCGTCTTTTGATAATAATCAAGGTGAACAGGAACCGATTGATAATCCGGTCTTATATTTCCGAAGAACAACCTAGACTAATCAATCACCTCACAACAATCTTAATCGTATGGTAGCGAAACAAGATGTCTTGGAATCACAAACAATGAGACGAAGGTGTTTGTGATTACTTTTTATATCTTGCCTATCGGAGAAATCAATCAATCTCTTGCCAATCAATATGATTGTACTATTACGATAGAAGATGCAAGATCAGATCACACAACTACGATAAAAGTAGTATCGGTCTGGCTTTACAATCCCAATGAAGTCTTCAAGTCGTTAACTTGGTTTTAAAAGAAGAAAATCAAAGGTTAAAGGAGAACCGACTCTAGCACGCAAACTAGTAGCACACGTAAGGTGTGGGGATTAGTTTTGCAGAGTTGCTAGATGTCCCCTTATATAGTCTTTCAAATCACGGTTTTGCCTTAGTTACAAAGCAATCAATATCCACCGTTAGATGAAAACCTGATTTAGATTCAAGCTAATATTTCTCAACCGTTAGATCGAAAACTTAGCTTGTCATACACAAATGACTGTACGCTTCTAGGTTTGTTAACCACACCCAAACGTGTACATTGTTGGTTCAACAATAGTTTACCAAAAAGGTTAACCATAAGAGAATTTCATACCAATCATGTTCTTCTTCACCATAACTAGTTCAAATGACTCAAATGAACCAGTTAAGAGAGTTGTTCAATTGCAAGGAAATCTTATGTAACTACACAAGACACAATTGAAGCAAAGATGATTTGATTCACAAGAATCGGTTCATGAACTTTAATAACCACGGTTTGCAAAAGCATTACTTAGTCTTTTAAGTTCAGAGATCATCTTTAAATATATAACCTTCTCAAGTTCGCAGACTAGGTTCGCGGACTTAAGACACCGGACAGAGTTTACAAACTCCAGCGAAAATTCTCGGGTTTGAGAACTTCGCCGGTTCGCGGACTTGGCTCACGCAAGTAGTTTGTCAACTCCAGCAGAAATTCTCTGGTTTGAGAACTTCGGCAGTTCGCGGACTGAGTTCGCGGACTTGGCACTTGCCATACTTCCTGATCTCTTGATCAACAAAGTTCGAGAACTTCGGTTCAAGGAATACATTGGTTATGTAATCTAAACTCTCATTCCAATCATTGAAACATTCTTAGAGGATGTTATACAGTTGTTACACCATTTCTCGTCAAAGCAATTTTCAAAGTGATTGAAACATTCATGACTTTCGTCACTAGGTAAAGATAAACTTGGTCGAAGCGAAAATCTCACCAACACATATTTCGATATATAGATAGGCGAGGTATACTCGGCTCGAAATACCAAATGTATATGATCTAGTCTATATATATAGCATACGACTTTTGTCTCAAAGAGTAGGAGATAGAATAGATAGACTTTTGAGTGACAGATAAGTTCAAGTCTCCACATACCTTTTTTTCGAGAAGTTCCACCGGTTCCTTGAGTAGTCCTTCTACTTGTATGATGAATCGCCATGAGGTCCTTGAGCTCAACTACACTTACTATCCTAGTCCGAGACTTAGATATAAGAGACTAGAAATCAAGACTTATAGTTTTGATCACTAACATTGACAAACATGCTTGAGATAGCAACGCATGCGAGTTTGACCGAGCAGTGCTCTAACAATCTCCCCCTTTGTCAATTTTAGTGACAAAACTATCAATGCATATGGAATACAAAAAAAAAAGATAATGAAACTTTAGTAGCTCCTATTCCACATGTCTAATCTTCAACATTCCTCGAAATATTCGTCACTTCCAAGTACTCCAATGATCCCAAAGGTTGTAAGTTTAGCACCATCGTTGTTGAAGATCCGTAGCTATAACAATGAGAAAGCATCAGTCTCGATTATTGTTATACAGTGTCATAGTATTATTACGTAGTGTCAAAGTTCAATTGTATCACAACTTCAACAATAATACTATGGTGACATGTATCACTCCCCCTTAGTCAATACACCATCTTACATGAAAACCACTCCCCCTTACACAATGATCCGAAAACCATATGTATTTGTAGTGTGAACTACATATTAATTCTCCCCATTTTTGTCAATAAAATTGGCAAAGGTACAAGAACGAGTTCATAATGAAATTTCCGTAAGAGACATTTCATGACTGAGAGAAAGAAACACACATCATCTTATTTAGATGCAATCATATAGCCGAAGCTAACAACATTCATCAAGGAGTTTAAAGATACAATATAACCCCTCTAAAATTCCACAACCGTACACCCCTCAAGATATGACCATTAAGCACAAGTTCAAAAGAACTCTCCCCCATTTGATGTCATTCCCGAAAGAACAACAACGAGCGACCTTAATTTCAAGAGAAACGAAGGATTTTTATTGGACACCAAAACCATGAGAATGATTTTTATATCCAAAACTCGATCAAATTAATCATCAGTAAACCCATGATTAATTTAATCGGAATACATAATCAAATTAAACACAAAAGTGATCAATTTAATTCGTTGTGCTCAACATAAGTAAACTTACGGAGCAACGACTAAGTTAACCATACAAGAGAGTGATTGGCTTAATCGTTCATATACTCAACACAAGAGAGACTTGTGGAGTAATAACTAAATAACCAACAAGATGATTAGTTTAGTTCTAATATGCTCAACATAAAGTATCTTACGGAACAACCAACAAGGCTAATAAAAAATAATCAACTTTGTCGTATCGTGCTCAACATAAGACACATTACGGAGCCTCACGGTAATACAAAAAGGATGGATCAATGAAGATCAATACCGTGGAATACACAAGGATTCATTCTTTTTCACACACATATACAATAGCAATAATCCTTGGATACAAAATATTTTAACCTATCTTCCATCAAAGATGACAATATAGGCTTAACTTTTGTATATGTCAAAAGTCTATTCATTCTTGAACCAATAAACGAATACCGAACATGAACGACTTTACTTTTGACAAAATATGGGACAACATAGTTCACGGACGTAATCACCAATATCCCATAACAAATTGCAATATAACAAATCATAAAGATTAAATACTGCAAAACATCATCCTCCAAATAGTTTTAGAATTTAAGCAAAAAAACCTAAAAACAAGAAGATGAAAAATAATAGCTATGTGTAGTCACAATCATCGCTATTCAAAGCACTAGTTATTCTTCCAACTAAGCCAAAAAGAAGACATACTAGGCAATAATATCTTTGAGAAATTCTTTATCATTCCCGAACTCCTTGTCGTCAACAGCCATAGGAACATAAGGTTCATGGAGATAGGAGTTGATATCAACAAACCGTCTTGGCTGAATATGTCGAACCAGGGCTTTCTAAATTTCCAAAGATCTTAAAACGCAAGCCTTTATATCACGAATCTCCTTTCTTACTTCCTTCAACTCATCAAGAACATCGGAAAACTTCTGAGAGTTAGAAGGGACAACCCTTGGCTTTCTTGTATTCCTCTTTTTCCTTTTTAAGGACGGAATAACTGGAGATTTTTCTTTTTCATTGATTGATGGCTTAACAATCATGTTGACATCCTTTCTATCTAAAGACATGATGCTTATGAGAACAGCTATAACCAACTGATTTTTGTGATTGGAATTCACACTCTCAACAAGCGGTCTTGAGATATAAAGAATATCAAAAAGGAAAAAGGAATGTAGGGTTCGAAACCTTTAAACAGGTTCGTGGACGTTCAACTCTAAACCCTATAAAGAGTAGAATTGTCGAAAATAACCCTTCCTTTTATTTGATAGACAGAAAAGAATAAACCTAAAACAACTTTTCCTAAAGCATGTGCGTTCACAACCTTGTCTCTTTTGATCAGGCACATGAGACAAGATTTACCAATCGACACAATTAATTTGTGTTGTGGTGAACAACGATTTGTCCACCATTTTCCTCTTGAGAGGAATCCTCTGACCTCTGTCTATCAAAACGATTTGACCATACTTTCTTATCAAATGGTCTTGTTTTGTCTTTGGAAACAGACTTCTTAAACGAAGATAAAATCTTACATACCTCAGCAGTCTTCTGAGCAAGTTTAAGCTTCCTTGCTAACCGATTCGCTCTTCGTTGAAGTTAGTTGGCATGCCTCAATTGATGTTTGTACTTGTAACATCTTGATAGTTCATGACCCTTTTGAGAACAAAACGAGCACGTCAATCTTGGATAATAATGAGGCATCTGTGGTGCGACTGCAGCTAAACACAAGGTAGATCCTGAAACATCACAGACAGAGTTTCCAAAGGATGGGTCAATTGAATCTTCCAACTTGATTGGGTTCTCTTCTTCACCGAAACCATCAAGATTGATATATGTATTGCTACAGTTATCAAAATAAATGTTTTCACATAGAAGACCGACACTTGATTTCCTGTCTTCGTCAGAATCATACATCTCCGACATCTCATCAAGTGTTACAGCAAGACCTTTGTTCCTAGTGTACTTTCTACGATTTGGGCACTCATTTGCAAAATGACCAAAACCTTTACACTTAAAGCACTATGGCATATCCTCGTCATCGGCCTCGTCAGCGTCCCTGTTTTTAGGAGGAATGCGATTGTGAGGTTTATCTGATGACTTAGGTTTGTCTCTTGAAAACCGTTTACTTCTCTTCAATAGAAGATCCCTAAACTGTCTTGTGATCAAGGAGACTGATTTGTCAAGATCTTCATCCGAAAAATCACCCTCAGACTAATCATCCTCAGAGACATAGACACTTTTACTCTTATCAAGTAATTTAGTGTTCCTCTGTGCTTTGAAGGCAACATCTTTACTGATTTTGGATGTATGCTCATGATTAAAGATCTTTAGCTTTCCAACCACGGTAATTCTGGAAAGATTATCAAGTTTATTTCCCTCAACGATGGCATGTTTCTTAGACTCATATCTAGATGGCAGCGATCTGAGAATTTTCATCACAATGTCCTTTTCAGGAATAGTCTTACTCAATGCAAAAGATGCATTAACAATTTCAGACACTCTGTGATTAAACTCATGAAATGTATCTTCATCTGCCATACGAAGGTTCTCCCAATCGGAATTAAGGTTTTGAAGCCTAGCTTCCTTTTCACTGGAGTTACCTTCAAATACGGTTTCTAAGATATCCCAAGCATCTTTAGACCGAGTGCAATTAGACACATGGTGCTGAAGATTTGGGGTAATGGCATGTATAATAACATTCAAACCGTCAGAATTTTGCTTTGCAGACTCAGCAGGAGTATATTCACCAATAGATTTGAGAACGGTTTCATCTCCAACTGCCACAACGGGAGCATTATATCCATTAACAACATATACCCATGATTGGAAATCACGTGCTTGGAGAAAAGCTCGCATATCAATTTCCACCATAGGTAATTAGAGCCATCGAAGGTT
Source organism: Papaver somniferum (assembly GCF_003573695.1). Taxonomy (NCBI): domain Eukaryota; kingdom Viridiplantae; phylum Streptophyta; class Magnoliopsida; order Ranunculales; family Papaveraceae; genus Papaver; species Papaver somniferum. The sequence goes on from NC_039358.1 coordinate 139,421,422, forward strand.
GGTGGTACGTTAATCGAGATAGCACCTCTGTCCATAGAGCTAGATCGCTACAAACACATACTTGTAACGTCTTGAACGTGTTTGCCTGCTCTGATACCAATTGAAAAAGCGGGGGTCTAACAATACCACCCAATATTTCGCTTAGCAATCTGTATGGACTAATTCCGAAATACTTTCTAGAGAATCAACTAGACATTCAGACTCAATCTAGGTAAAAGTATCTCAAGGAGTTAATATCTCTCTCTTGTTTTGATTAAGTTAAGCCAATAGAAATCAGCGAGTCCTAATCAAACACAAGGAATAACTTGGACGGTACCAAAGACCAATGTCCAAGGATCAATCAATGACAATCAAACAACCAAAGGTTGGATTATACCAATTGATGATCTACATGCACAATCTGTATTATTTCAATTATAAAGATAAACAATATAATGCAGAAATTGAAATAAAACAGACACCAGAAATTTTGTTAACGAGGAAACCACAAATCCAGAAAACCCCCGGGACCTAGTCCAGATTGAATACACACTGTATTAAGCCGCTACAGACACTAGCCTACTCCAAGCTAACTTCGGATTGGACTATAGTGGAACCCCAATCAGTCTCCTACTGATCCAAGGTACAGTTGTACTCCCTACGCTTCTGATCCCAGCAGGATACTGCGCACTTGATTCCCTTAGCTGATCTCACCCACAACTAAGAGTTGCTACGACCCAAAATCACAGGCTTTAATAATAAACAAATCTGTCTCACACAGACAAGTCTATCAAAGGATCAATCTGTCTCCCACAGAAAAACCCTAAAGTTTTTGTTCCTTCTTTTGATAATAATCAAGGTGAACATGAACCAATTGATAATCCGGTCTTATATTCCCAAAGAACAACCTAGATTAATCAATCACCTCACAACAATCTTAATCGAATGGTAGCGAAACAAGATGTTTTGGAATCACAAACAATGAGACGAAGGTGTTTGTGATTACTTTTTATATCTTTCCTATCGTAGAAATCAAACAATCTCTTTCCAATCAATATGATTGTACTACTACGATAGATGACGCAAGATCAGATCACACAACTACGATAAAAGTAGTATCGGTCTGGCTTTACAATCCCAATGAAGTCTTCAAGTCGTTAACCTGGTTTTATAAGAAGAAAACCAAAGGTTAAAGGAGAACCGACTCTAGCATGCAAACTAGTAGCACACGTAAGGTGTGGGGATTAGTTTTGCAGAGTTGCTAGATGTCCCCTTATATAGTCTTTCAAATCAGGGTTTTGCCTTAGTTACAAAGCAATCAATATCCATCGTTAGATGAAAACCTGATTTAGATTCAAGCTAATATTTCTCAACCGTTAGATCGAAAACTTAGTTTGTCATACACAAATGACTGTAGGCTTCTAGGTTTGTTAACCACACCCAAACGTGTACATTGTTGGTTCAACAATATTTTACCAAAAAGGTTAACCATAAAGCATTTCATACCAACCATGTTCTTCTTCACCATAACTAGTTCAAATGACTCAAATGAACTAGTTAAGAGAGTTGTTCAATTGCAAGGAAATCTTATGTAACTACACAAGACACAATTGAAGCAAAGATGATTTGATTCACAAGAATCGGTTCATGAACTTTAATAGCCACGGTTTGCAAAAGCATTCCTTAGTCTTTTAAGTTCAGAGATCATCTTTAGATATATAACCTTCTCAAGTTCGCAGACTAGGTTCGCAGACTTAAGACACCGGACAGAGTTTACAAACTCCAGCAGAAATTCTCGGGTTTGAGAATTTCGCCGGTTCGCGGACTGGGTTCGCGGACTTGGCTCACGCAAGTAGTTTGTCAACTCCAGCAGAAATTCTCGGGTTTGAAAAATTTGGCAGTTCGCGGACTGAGTTCACGGACTTGGCACTTGCCATACTTCTGGTTCTCTTGATCAACAAAGTTCGAGAACTTCGGTTCAAGGAATACATTGGTTATGTAAGCTAAACTCTCATTCCAATCATTGAAACATTCTTAGAGGACATTATATAGTTGTTACACCATTTCTCGTCAAAGCAATTTTCAAAGTGATTGAAACATTCATGACTTTCGTCACTAGGTAAAGATAAACTTGGTCGAAGCGAAAAGCTTACCAACACATATTTTGAGATATAGATAGGCGAGGTATACTCGTCTCGAAATACCAAATGTGTATGATCTAGTTTATATATATAGCATACGACTTTTGTCTCAAAGAGTAGGAGATAAAATAGATAGACTTTTGAGTGACAGATAAGTTCAATTCTCCACATACCTTTTTGTCGAGAAGTTCCACCGGTTCCTTGAGTAGTCCTTCTACTTGTATGATGAATCGCCATGAAGTCCTTGAGCTCAACTACACTTACTATCCTAGTCCGAGACTTAGCTATAAGAGACTAAATCAAGACTTATAGTTTTGATCACTAACATTGACAAACATGCTTGAGATAGCAACGCATGCGAGTTTGACCGAGCAGTGCTCTAACAACATATGGATCCAATCGATCCTTCTCAAGAGAGTCAAGCGCCGAACAATCTATTCGTTTATTCTCAAGAGAGTCAAGCGAGTAGAACACGAGTATCAAGGTTACGTGCATGGAAGGGAGAAGCAAGACAAAAGGGTTTTATGGTAACTCTAAGGGCCGCTCTTGGTGATGGAAGCACTCCTAGGGATGAACGAGGTAGACCTTATCGAACTTGTTACACCATATTCGAGGAGTATTACTCGAAACTTCCTGAAATCATTAAGCCCTATGTGTTATCCACCGACGACGTGGATGCATATGGGAATTGTGGTTATCACGTTGCATCGGAAGAAATATGCCATATAAGTTTGGCGGATGATGAAAATCTAACCCAATGTCAATATTTTAGAAAGATGATGGCCTTGCGCCTACAAGAAGACAAGGAATTTTACATATCGATGATGAAGGAAAAACAAGAGAAGACAAAGAAGTGATTTTTGAAAAAAATGGTTGTTAGAGTACAAGGGCCAAAGGGGAATGGACCAATTACCCGAGAGCATTGGATGCAAATGCCTCTATGTGGTCATCTCTTGGCGGAAACGTGGAGTTGCGTTGTTCATCTATTTGGTAAGGGATCATGTTATACATACGCACCAAAATACACCATTTGGGATGAATCGCTTAAGGATCGGAGAATTGTTTTATTCAACCATAACAACATACATTATATCGGTCTTAGAGTACGTGATGATCGTCCATTACCACCGGTAGATAAGTTAAATGAGGTCACGGAGGTCACCAAGAAGTGGCTAGAAAAATACGATCCCAACATGAGGCGATGGGAGGAATTGATCGAGCCGGATCAATTCAATGGTCTCCATTTGTTGGAATGAGTATTTTCCTTATGTTAAAAACTTGATCTATCAGATGCTTATATTTTGTCGCTTTCTTATATTGTATTTTGCAAACTTGAACCAAGCTTAATGAATGAAAGTGGTTTTCTTTTTTTGGGTAACTTGGGCTCATTTATAGAAATTTGTAACAAAATCGGACTTCTTGTTCATCTATAGAGTCCGTTTGTTGCAGCTTTTCAGAATCGGTTTTTATGGAGGATAATATAATCCGATTATTGGAAGAAAAGGGTACAGAGATTTTTAACTAAACAATCGGATTACATATGGCCCAAAATGATCCGAACAGGAATCCTGAATCGGTTTATATGTGTATTAATGTAATCCGATTATAGTTGATGTTCATCACATCAACCCAGAATCGGTTTATGTAGGTTCACATTAAAATCCGATTAAGATTATAATCGGATTACTGTGCTGAACATATAAACCGATTCTGGATGGATTTTCAGAAAACTTGATGAGTGAATTTTTAAAATTTAGAGGTAAATCATTGTAGAGTATCTCTTAGAAGGAATGGTTTAAAGGGATTTAACTCAATCACTTGAATTGTCTGTTTTTGGGTTTTCTTTTTACAAACAACAAAAGAAGATTTTAATTGTTGTTTGTGATTGATTAAGATTTAGTTTTGATTTTGATGGAAATTGAAAAATAAATTGAGTTTTGATTAATGATTTTTGTATTTGTTAATTAAGTTATGATTTTGTATTTCTATGTGCTAGAATAATTAAGGTTTCTTTAAGGGTTAGTTTAGTATTTTTACAATATTTTAGACACCCCTTATCATTCTTAAATGGGTGGATGAAGAAATCTATAGGCCCCAATTAAGTGGCATAGGCCCCAATTTATTCAGGGTGTACCTTTTTCTTGAGTAAATGAAAACAAGAAGAATAGATCACGTAGTCTTTGGTAGTGCCGTCGTGGCGCATTTGATCAAGAAAAAAATGATAATATTCGTGGCAGTCTTTTCTGTGGTCGCTGATGACTGGTGACAAAATTTGTGTGCATTTGGTGGTTACGGTGATCCTACTTCCTACCTACCTGACAATAAAACCATTTTCCATTGAGGGGGTCTCTTCAATAATGTACTACCTTAAGGTTTTATACAAAGAGGAAACTATACATTTTCTTCTTCTGCTAATCTTCTGCTAAATAAAGACGGCTATAGAGAGGAAAGAAACATTTCTCAGTTCAGCCGAGTAATGGATCCTCGTCTCTGGCACAAAGTTGCTGCCATCTCTGGTAAACCCTAATTCTCTATCTAATTCACTATATTCTCATTTATTTTCTGTTATCTTCATTTGAGTTTTTCGTTGAGGATTTTACCCACAATACGGAAATATGCAAAACAGGAATGGCAGCTATAGGTTTGGGCGCTTATGGAGCTCATGGTTTCAAACCCAAAAACCCTGCTTACAAAGACGTAAGTATGCATACTTATGGATTTCCAATTTCTTGTATTTTAATTTGATCTGATGAAAGTCATAATCGAGTATTGATATTCCTAAAATCGATCAATTTCTTAGGTTTGGCAAACTGCATCTGTCTATCATCTGGTTCATACAGCAGCTTTGCTTGGAGCTCCTCTCACTAAACACCCTACTGTAGTAAGTCAATTTTTGGATTATGAGAATGTATAGGAACCTCAACTCTTTTTTCATGTGTTTGACTTTTCATTTGATGGTTTTTCCTGATGTAGTTTGGAGGTCTTCTAACGACTGGAATTATGGCTTTCTCGGGAACGTAAGTACCGAAATCCTGTTACAATGATGCTACCCTTTTGAAGTGTTTACCTTTTGATTATCGTGCTTGGAGTTTTTGCATGTTTGGGATTTCAGTGTTAAGCCGCTTTATGTTTTTGTTGCTAGATATGCTTTTTTAACTATTTGTTACACCCTCATTATACCCTTATGGCCTTGTTTCATATCTTGATTATCTTTCCAATGGTCGAGCTTTTATAGTCAAGTACTGTTGTTAATTGTTGAACACTAAGATTTAATAGGTGATTTCAAATCATTTCACTAGTGAACTTTTGTTCCCATATACAATGTGTCTCTGCTACCTTCTGGCTACCTCCTCACTCTTTTAGATGCTTGAGGTAACTAAGGTTCACTAGAATAAGGTTCGGGAGATAGATGGGCTATATTTAGAAGATACCACTGAACCCCACCCCAAGCACGCCATATGTAGCTTTACAACACTACCAGTCACTAGCCTAGTTCTAAATTGCCTCTTCCTCTTTCATATATTTTCCTGTATAACATGTTAGTTCTTGCATTAGGATACTGGCTAAGACCCAAACTTGCTCCATCTAGTCCGGTTGGAAGTTATGAATTTCTTGTTCTCTCCATGTACATGATTGTTTTTTCTCGTAAAAGGTCGAACAATGCATCGAAGCTTCTGTATCCTTCCTCAGTTTAATGCTTGAACTACAATTAGTTGCTGTGTACGATGAACAAGCTAGCTATTGTTAATGTGGATCAGAATATGATATTCAAGTTTTTCATTAGTTACCTGTGATTGATGAACCTCAAATGTGATGAAGAACTTTCAGTTACACTTGTAATAACACAATGCCTGCTCTGTGCCCTTTCACTTAATAATTATGCCATCATGGTTTTAGGATAAATCAATCTCTTTAAATGTGTTTGAACCACTTATATAGTTTGCGTCTCAATGTGAAGAAATTGATTTTCTGAGAGATTTTGCAGGTGTTACGCTGTTGCACTTCTTGAGGACAGAAAATATTCTATGTTAGCTCCAGCTGGTGGCTTTGCTTTTATCGCTGCATGGGCAAGCCTGCTGTTCTAGCAACCGGGTTCTGTGACATGAATATACTCTATTCTAAGAAAGCAATCGGAACTCTAAACTCTTAAGATTGTGGCTCGGGCAAAACGTTACCAGACCTTTTGAAACTCTACTTTCACTGAACAGCTGCTCATGCAATTTACTTTGCTTTCAATATGATCATTTACTGCCGTTCGATATTATACGAATCTCATTCTGTAAATTACTTTAAATGGGCAAAAGAATGAGCGTTTATTGCATCAATACGACTTGAGTCGTTTGGCATCCTTTTTTTTTATATTTTTTTTTTAACAAAAAAATCAAATACAAGGTACAATGTCGATAGAGGGCAACCTAGCAACAAGTTGAGCCCCTACACCTTTTTGAATTGAAATACCTAATCTATAAAAAAGAGAATTACCTATTTTGTAGTTGCAGGAAATCCTACACCGCACCCCTCATATGATTTCATTATTAATCAACTCATTTTTAGGCTCTTAATTTTATTGACCAATCTTTGAATGTTCTTACAAGAAAAGATAAAGAAATCAAGAATCCCCTCTGCTCTAGACTTTCTCTCTCCTATTTACTTGTTTCTTACTCAAAAAAGATCTCTCTCTCTTTCTTTACAACTTGAACGACTATTTATAGGGAAATACATAATGGGTGACAACTAATCTGTCCTTTATTTTCGGGTATGATTTGCGACATTCTCGCAACCTTACAAATATTAATTTCGCAAGCTCTCTAATTTTCGCAGGACTATCACATCTTTATCGTGATCTTAGCTGACGTCATTTATTATATTCTTCCTGAAACTGTTCTGCAACGCTGTTGTATTGTGTTGTTGATAATTTCGCTGAAATATTGTCGTTGCGAGATTCTGATCCTACATCTTTCCTTTTCTCACATCTTTTCTGCGAAGTAGAAAATGATGTGAGAAATGTCGCGGCTGTTCTCCTCTTCATATTCTGCATTTATCACACGTATTCTTTCTTCCATCTATTTCTTGACACGTCTTTTGTAACCGTTGCTTTTTAACCGCTTATATCTTTCCGTATTAATCGTGTTTATTTTCTGTAGATCTTCATCGTTCGTAATTTTCTTCGGAACAATCTCCCTGCTATTGTTTTCCATGGATTCATCAAGGTTAGTTTTATTTTTTCTTCTTTATGGGTTTTGTTGAAATTGATCTTGTTTATTTCCTTATTTGATGTTGTTTATGTGATTCCCATACTCTTGTTATTTCAGCAAAAGCGCCTCCAATACTATATTTACAGTTCAGAACCCTAACATTCCCAAATCGCAGCATAAAGTTGTTCCACATAAAAGAAAATCTGCGAATGAGAAGGTAGTAAGAAACACTATCCTTTTCTAATAACAATATTGTTGCCTCTGTTTCTTATCTGGATTATAATTCGCAGGGTGATAAAGGTGTCAATAAACCTCTCAAGAAATCTCGCCACCTTAAACCTGTTCCAACTTCGGTTCCCTTCCACTTACTCATCTCTTCTAAATCTCTTGCGACATCTTCGTAAGATAAACCTTTATCTCCAATTCGCGAAAAAGCTGTCTCAGACTTCATTTCTTCAGCTGATCTTTCAATGATTGAAACCCCCCTTATTGATCCTTCTGTGAATGAAACCTCTTCTCTTCCCATTGAGAATGTTTCTCATCCTTCTATCACTACCAGTTCTCTACCTAAGTCTCTTCCTCTTTCGAAAGAAACCGTGGAAGGGATAGATATTGCCTTAAAGGTTTTATTTGAAGTCCTGGATGATGTTAAGAAGTCTTCTATTGATCCTATCAAGTCTAATGTTTGCGAAATTCTGAGCAAGCATTTAGGTTCTGACAGAGCTGCTTCGCAGACAGCTTTGGAAAAAGAATGTAATGCTCTTCGTCTCGAAAATCAAAAGCTTCAGAATGTTTTGCTAGATCGTGACAATATTCGCAAGAAGAATGATGAATTGAGAGGTATGATTTTCTTATCTGTGTCTTTAATTTGCCTTTTTAATGGTTTTATCCTTCCCATATTTAATTATCCTTGAAATCCCTCTTTCGCATGTTAAGCTTTAAACCAGAAACGAATAATGGAGAGATATCAATTTGAATTGTTGTTGAAGAAGCCCGTGTTGATAAAGAAATTTTGATGGATCAATATAACCAATTAGATAACCTCTATTCATATTCTCTTGATCATATAAATAATCTTACCAATGAAAATACCCAATTAATTCAAAGACAAGATTTATTGAAGTATCTCGCCTTTCTTATTTTTTAACTAAAGCTAATTTAGGGATGGAAACTTTATCAGATGAGAATAAAACCTTATCTCAGGAGAAGCGAACTTATTTAAACAAGATGACGATATCTTCGCAACAACTTAGTATTGTTCAAAAAGTATGTGATGACCAAGAGCAATCTCTTCGCTCTTTGAGAAATGAACTTAAAGAAGTAACAGAGTCATCTATCGCTGAAAGAGATACACTCATTCAAGGTAGAATAGCTTTAAGTGTAAAGGCGAATCAGCTTAAAGAACAATATTCCAAATTAGAAGAATCTTATTCTTCTCTTGCGAAGAAAAATGTCTTTCTTATTTTTAAAGATAAAAATCTTCAATATCGACTTAGAGGTTTAGTTGGAGATAAATTTGATGACGCAATGGACCGTTGGGAGAATAGTTGTTTTTCCTTGATTCAACACCTTATTTCGCAAAAGGAAAGTAGTCATAATAGTTTGACTGCCTTAATTATCTTTTCTTTGTCATATCTTTCTGAATTCTTCATCTTAATGAAATTTTGTATTCTATCTTTCGCAGAGTCTGAGAAGAATCTTCATTCTTCTATTTCTGTTTTGGAGGCTAAATATGCCAAGATTCGCAAAGAAAATGCATTGCTCGTCTCTACCCTTACTGGTTCCCGCGACCGAGCAGAAAGAAGACTTGATTATCTTGCTTATTTTAAGGATATTCAAGATAGGAATCATCAGAGAGCACTTCTTCGTCAAGTTCATCTCCGGGCTGAAGTCCTTGTCAATGACATTTATTATCCAAATCTCTTCCTCCTACATCAATTGAACCTTTAGAAGTAGATGATGATGAAGTTCCTCGCCCTGCTGATAGTGATTATGATTACGAAAGCGGTGCAGAGGATAATTTCTTGGAAGATGAAGAAGAAATTCCTTCTAAAGAAGCATCTGCTGGTGTTAATCAAAATGAGAAAGAAATTTCTCCTGAAGAAGTAATTGCTGGCGATAATCAAGATGCTAGTCAAGGCGAAGATCAGAACCGAAATGAAGGAGAAGCTTGCGATAATGAGAATATTGGCGAAGAATTTCAGTTATCTCTTGTTACTGAGATTAATACTGAAGCTTGAGCTTCTTATCTAGCTTTGTATTCTTGAACTGTCTTATTTTTATCACTTCTGCGAGTTACACTTTTCAACCAACTTTGGAATCAACTTTTCCTTTTAATATTTTGTTGACGAGAAAGATAATGCTTCTTGTGTATTGATTCCCATACTTGCCTCTCATTATCTTTCTTGCAAAAAATAATTTGTTACGAATACTTATAAATATTTTGTTTTATCATGTGGTCTTATTTTTCCTTCCTAATTAAAGGTCTTATTATGCCACCTCTTGTCATTGCGACAAAATCGCAGGACGTCCTTGCACTTTCATGCAAAAACCCATTGATCTTGCCTTAACTTTTTCTTTTGTATTATGGCCTCTTCAGGAATGTGCGACAATATGACAGACCTAAATATTCTTGCGAAAATAAAGCCCCATGACATTGCCGTCTTGCGACGAAATCGTAGGACGTCTTCGCACTTTCATGCGAAAACCCATTGATCTCGTCTTATCTTTTTCTTTTTTATTATTGCCTCTTCAGGATTGTTGCACAAATATGACAAGCCTAAATATTCTTGCGAATAGAAAGCCTCATGACATTTGCGTCTTAAGACACTTATCAGCTCCCTAATGGAGGGTGCCGCCCTTATCTCCCCCCTGGTTTCCCCTTCAAGGAGGCGTACTTCTACCATACAATGTTAGCTCCTCCCATCCAGTCTTAACAACGACCTGTTGTTTTCGCAGCCTCTTATCCCTTTTACCTATAGGGTTTATGGTTACGAGACTGCACCCTAAGTGGGGTTTTCTTCGGGCCGAGTGCAGTATAAGCCAAGACTTGTCAAGAATGGCAAGGTACACTTCAAACGTCCCTGGCACTCTTGACTCAACCGTGTACCTCGGCGTCTTGATCAGATCTGCACTCCTTGGGAGAGTCCTTATTACCTTAGTCGCCCAACCCAAGTTATATGCTTAAGCTAAGAATCCGAGGTGCCTCTCCCGGATGGGCTTTATTGACCCCAAATCTCCATGACTCAGGTTCCGGTGGCGGTGTAGCCTTTCCCTGAGCCATGCAACAAGTATCCCATAATATGACGTACTTTAGGTCTTACATTTGCGTCTTGCGAAATTTTATTCGTGAACTAGGGTGTACGCCATAAAGGTTCGCCATTTTCTTTTATGTCATTGTTCTGTGATTATCTCTGCGAAAATTTCGCACATCATGATCTTGTTTTGATATGAGTAATCTTGCAATTATTCTTTCAGAATCCATAACTTCTCAAAGCTTCTTACGGATAATATATTTTTAAGTACAACCTGTTCCATGGTCTATCTAATCTATGACCAACATCTCTTCCTTCTGGATCCATTAATCTATAAGCTCCTGTTCCAACTATCTCCTTAATGATGTAAGGTCTATCCCATTTTTTCGCTAATTTTCCACCATTTTCTCGTTGATATATTGGTGTTTCTCGCAGAACTAAATCTCCTGGTTGAAATTCGCGTATTTTGACACGTTTATTATATTCTCGGGCTAATTTTCGCAGATAATTCTCCATATGTTGTAAAGCTTTTTCTCTTCTTTCTTCTAATTCATCAAGTTTATTTAAAATCAAGCCCGCACTAAGATTTTTATCCCAAGCTTCTCTTTTTGTTGTCGGAATAACAACTTCTGTTGGTAACACCGCTTCAACTCCGTATGTTAAACAAAAAGGTGACATTCCAGTAGCTTCTCTTCTAGTTGTATTATAAGCCCATACTGCATTATGTACTTGTTCGCACCATTCTCTGTGATGTCCTTCCAATTTCTTCTTTAATATATCTGCAATTTTTTTGTTTGTTGCTTCTACCTGCCCATTAGCTTGTGGATACAAAGGAGTAGACTTTCCACATTTTATCTTGAATGCATTAAGTAGCATTTCTATATTCTGTCCTTCAAATTGTTTCCCATTATCAGATACCAACTGTGCAGGTATTCCGAATCTGCAAATGATATTTTCGAATATGAATGTAAAGATATCTTTATCGCAAATATGTTGTACGGCCATCACTTTTGTCCATTTTGTGAAATAATCTGTTGCGACTATTAAATATCTTCTTTGTCCAGAACCTGGTAAAAAATGGTCCCACAATATCTAAGCCCCACTTTCCAAAAGGCCACGCACTGGTTGAAGATGATAGTGGTGCTCCAGGTGCATGTATTTTCTTTTCATGCCGCTGACAATCTTCGCAACGTCTTGATATTCGTTTTGCATATTCATGCATGTATGGCCAGTAATAACCTTGCATTTTTGCTCTACGTGCCAAATATCTTCCTTCGCTATGATTGCCAGCATCCCCACTATGTAACATTTTTAGCACTTTTTCTCCTTCCTCTCGTGTCAAACATCTGAGTGATGGTCCGTTAAAGGATTTTCGGTAGAGCAACCCATCTCTTAATTCATAATTCGTTGCACGGCTTTTTAACTTGTGTGTTTCCAATCTATTTCTTGGTGTTTCTCCTTTCGCCAAATATGCATGAAGTTCCATTCTCTAGTCTGCGATATTGTTCATTTGTTCTTCTTCTTCATTGTCTATTATCATCACATTCACGTCTTCTTCTTCTTTATTGATTGATGGTGACAGAAGTGTTTGTATTTTTATGCATCTCGCAGTTGGATCTGTCATCATGCTTGAGATGAAAGAAAAAGCGTCTGCGAGTCTGTTATCCTTTCTTGAAATGTGCCTCCATTTTATTTTTGGGATTTTCGCTGACAATTCTTCAACCAGCTTCTTGTATTTCTTCAAGGATGGTTCATTTGTAGTATACTCTCCTTTATTTGGCGAATAACTAGCTGCGAATCACTAGTGATCCTGGTATTTTCTAGTTTCATTTCTATTGCGAATTTTAAGGCATGTACAACAGCTTCATACTCTGTTTCATTATTAGTGGATGCAAATTTCAATCTGAATGAAAAAGCCATCTTTATTCCTTCTGGCGAAATTAAAACAATTCCAACTCCATTTCCTTCTCCATTTGATGATCCATCTACCAATATCTCCCATATATTTAGTTTTGTTAATAAATATTTTGGATCTCCGTGTTCTTCTTCTACATCCATCATTTCTACTGCTTCGTCTTCTTCTAAAAGAAATTCTGCCAAGAAATCTGCAACAACTTGTGATTTTGGTGAAGACAAAATTTCATATTTAATATCAAAGTGGCCTACTTGTGCATTCTCCACTCTTCCTGATCTTTTAGAATTCTTCATCACTGATTCAATTGGTACTTTTGTTAATACCTTTATCTTGTGCGCTTGAAAGTATATGCGGAGCTTAATGATGCATAAACTAATGCTAAGATTAACTTCTCAATCTTTGAGTAATTCTTCTCGGCAGTATAAAAAGTTTTGCTAATGTAATAAATGGGTTTCTCCACTCCTGCGTCTACTCGCAATAACACAACACTTAATGCATGCGACGTCGTCGCAAGATAGATCAATAATTCTTCTCCTGATTCTGCTTTTTGTAAAATAGTTGTATTCATAAGATGTTATTTGATCCCTTGAAAAGCTTTTTCACATTCATCAGTCCATTTAAATTTCGCACCCTTCTTGAGTATATCGAAAAAATATTTGCATTTGTCTTATGATCGCGAAATGAATCTCCCCAGCGAAGCTAGAAGTCCATTCAACTTATGTACATCTTTTATTGTTGCTGGTGTTGGCATGTCACGAACTGCTTGCACTTTTTCTGGATCAACCTGTATTCCTTCCTTTGATACAATGTAGCCTAAAAATTTTCCCGATGCAACTCCAATAGTACACTTATCAGGATTCAATTTAATGTTATACTGCCGCATTTGTTCAAATATCTCCTTCAGGTCTTGTACATGGTCTTTAGCTTCTTTACTCTTTACTAACATGTCATCCACGTATACTTCTAATGTTTTGTGTATCCATTTTGCGAACACCTTCTCTACCATCCTTTGGTATGTCGCTCCCGCATTTCGCAAACCAAATGGAATTTTCGTGTAACAATATAAACCTCTAGGGGCAAAGAAAACAGTATGTTCTTGATCTTCTTCGGCGAGAGGGATTTGGTTATACCCTTTGTACCCATCTAAAGACGATACTCTATCGTTTCCCGCTGCGGATTCCACCATTTGAGGAATATCTGGTAACGGAAAACTATCTTTGGGGCAAGCTTTGTTTAAATCAGTGAAATCTATGCAAATCCTGATTCCTTTGTTTTTCTTTGGGACAATGACCATATTCGCTATCCATTCTGGGTATTTAGCTTCTCTTATGATTCCCACATCAAGCATTTTCTGTAGTTCTTCTTCTATTTAGGAATGGTAAGTTGTTGCAATTTTTCTTATTCTCTGTTTAAATGGTCTCACATTTTTGTTAATCTCCAACTTGTGGCATGCAGTTGATGGATCTATTCCCGGTATCTCATCCATGCTTCCTGCGAAAACATCTTTATATTCTCGCAACAAGTTAACAGTTCTTTCTTCTTCTTCCACATCCATTTTGGTTCCAATTCTCAATATTAAAGGTTCTTATATAGTCCCAACGTTTATTTCTTTTGTTGGTTCTGCGGCAGTGTTACTGGGTTTAGCTTCTCCCATTGGTGTTGGTTCTTTTATTGTTTTCATAGGTCCTTCTCCTTCTTCCGAAATTTCGCTGGGTATTCCTTTGCCTTTTTTTTTCCTTATCATATATACTCTAAATTCTTCTTCTTTCTTTGCTTCCTTTGCCAACTTTCTGCGAAATTGTTTCTTTTTTGCTTGTCCTTCATAATGCTTTACTTCAATTTGATGACATAATTTCGCATTGTCAACATCTCCTCTGATTTCACCTATTCCATTTGGTGTGGGGAATTTAATACATTGATGAAACGTTGATACTACAGCTTTTATCGCATGTATCCATGGTCTTCCTCATAACATATTATATGGCGATTCCATATCCACCACGCACAGCGTTACATGTGTTTCGATTTCTCCAAGTGGAATTCGTACCACTATTTCTCCTTTAGGTTTTGTTGTGGATTTTCCAAAGCCGTGAACAAAATATGTTGAACTGGACATTTCTTCATCTTTAAATCCCATTCCCCGGAACGCGTGATAAAATATTATATCCACTGAACTTCCTGTATCGATTAAAGTTCTGTTCAATATCCATTCTCCTGTGGATTTTGTCGTTATCTCCTTCTCTTTTCGCATAATAGGCACTGTGATAACCAATGGAGATGTGTGGTTCAAATTTTCTTTTGGTATTTCTGCCGCCATGAATGTAATTTTTTGGTTTTCCCAATCTTTCAAGGGTGATGTCTTTTCTACCGCCATAACCTTCCTTCCTTCAAAATTTCGTTTATGTATTCTTCCTTTGATGTTTTCATGGAATTCATTAACCATCGTTTTTGTTGTCATATTACACTCCAATCTTTTGTCATCTTCATTAATTCTCTTCATCTTTCTTTTAACTGGTTCACTGATTTATTTAATCACTTTCTTGATTTGAATATTCTCAACAACAATCTTCAACTTTCAATCTTCAAAGTCCCTGTTTCTAGCGCCATTATGTAGTTGCAGGAAATCCTACACTACAACCCTCATATGATTTCATTATTAATCAACTCATTTTTAGGTTTACACTCTTAATTTTATTGACCAATCTTAATGTTCTTACAAGAAAAGATAAAGAAATCAAGAATCCCCTCTGCTCTAGACTTTCTCTCTCCTATTTACTTGTTTCTTACTCAAAAAAGATCTATCTATCTTTCTTTACAACTTGAACGACTATTTATAGGGAAATACATAATGGGTGACAGCTAATCTGTCCTTTATTTTCGGGTATGATTTGCGTCATTCTCGCAACCTTACAAATATTAATTTCGCAAGCTCTCTAATTTTCGCAGGACTATCACATCTTTATCGTGATCTTAGCTGACGTCATTTATTATATTCTTCCTGAAACTGTTTTGCGGCGCTGTTGTATTGTGTTGTTGATAATTTCGCTGAAATATTGTGGTTGCGAGATTCTGATCCTACATATTTTTTAATTGAGATCATAATTAGCTATACAATTTCTCAACCTCTTCAAAAGAAACACCATGTCTTCACTAAGTTCGTCTAAAGTGGAGAAAGCAAGAACGCCAAAACCAAACCCATGAGTAGATACCTTATCCAAATATTTCACCCTCTTACGTGAAATAGCATTAGAAATGGCGACACCCGAAACGAAAGTTCGACCATGAATACCGGAAAAAGGTGAAACACCCATAACATCAAAACAAAAATCTTGCCCATTAACCCAATTACATACAAGAATGTCGGCCGTTTCAAATCCTTACCATCATCCGATGAGAGCCCAAAATTGACCTCTTTTCTAGCTGGAATTCCAGCCTTGTAAAATATATCCGAAACAATATCCCTATCAAAAATTATTTTTATTTTTTTGGAAAACTGGGAATCTACTTGACTCCATTGGATAACATAAATTTAGACTAAAAGTTGAAAAATTTGAATAAGTAAGAAAGTAACATTATTGATTTGAATTCCATTCCGGAAATAATTGAGCATTTTTCCTTTAAAGAGAATAAAAAGAAAAAATTGTGTAATAGAACGATGAAGCTCGTCATAAACAATAAAAAATCAGATCGAAGGTAGTAGGTTCTTCATTTCAGATTAGGGAAGTATCTCGTACTTGCATGAACCATAACCTGCAATCAAAGATCAAGAAAAGGAGGGTTAGGACTAGAGATGATTACTGTAAATGTTTAAACAGTGTATCGAATAATTGTTTTATCTAAAGATATGGGGTTGTTCTCCTAAGTTTTGAAGCACATGCACTTGCTTCTTTATGTTGGGCGTTGAGCGACTCGGTACCATGTGAATTTGCATAGAAAACTCTATCTAGATCTGAAACTGGCATCTTTATATTTTTGTGGTATCTTGGCATACCGAATGAACGCCGCCGAATTAGATCGGTATAGATATGTGATTTGCGCAATTCAGTGGGATTAACACTAAGAATTTGAAAAGAACTTTTGTGAAAGAAATTGAACATCTTACGTGGGTCCTCTTCATTAGCCATGGCAGCACCATTGAAATAACAAGCGGCACCTTGACTCTTGAATTTTTGATAGTAACTGTTGAAAGCATAGGAAGCATGGTCTTCCAATGTGTTGGGGAGATAGCAAGGCTTTCCTTCTTGTATATTAAGGCAGATATCATCCCCTTGCGAACATGCCCAGTTTAGTGCCCCTTGAATAGTTTCATTAGAGGCTTGATGATCAACAATACACCATTGCTGTCCTAATTCCCCATCTGCCTCAACTGTTTGAACAAAACCAAAAACATAGAAATATAAAGAGTTTGATTAGTTTCTTCATCTTAGTGCACATAGCAAGAGTTTTGCTGTTCTATAACTTGGAACTTCTAATATAGAATCTGAACACAACTTCAGCTGTCATTGAAAATTTAATGACTTGATATCAGAAAAGATTTTTTCTTAATTGCCTCACTACTTTCACTCCTGGAATTGATGTCGAAAACTCTAACCGGCAATCTCAAGAATGGTATCACTGAAAAGGATTAATTGGGTTATCTTGTGTACATCACTGAACAAATATGCTGTGAATTGTGAATTGTAACTCTTATAGGCGACGACTTGCACAGTGGATAACTAGTCTGAAAACATGAAAAAGAAAGCAAAAGAACACAAGGTTGATCATATTACCTGAATTTGGTGGGATTACCATGACAAGGAGAGCAGAAAAAAGAACTGCTAGCACCACCTTCATCCTCCTTAGTTGTTTGTAGAAGTGTTTATCTCTGGCTATTCAGTCTCTTCACCGCCACAGACTGTGTGAAACCTCTCTGTATATAAAAACAAACACCAGAAAAGATGAAATTTGTATATTTTCTTTAGGACTTTATACCTTCTTTTATAGGCCTCAACAACTAGAAGAATTTAGAAGAAACTAAAACAGGAATCTACCTTAACAATTTTAAGCCCAATAAAATACTACTTTATTTAGAGATATGTCAAATATGTACAGAAAATCAGAAATTAATTTACACGTCTTTTTTTTCTTTCAGAAAATAATGTCTTGACAAAATTTGCCTCAGATTCGGTTGATTAATGTGCTTGTATTCCTTCAAATTTACGGCAACAGCTACCGACTTATTATTATAACCAAAAGTTCTGGCCCAAATGGCCTTCTTTTAACATGTTTTTTCAATGACAAGGGAAATAATAAATAGAGCAATGGGAAACCTTACTCTGTGTTTACATGCACATTTCCTTGATTTGTCTTTTTTAATCCAGCACCGGCTTAAGTAGGACCAATGAAGCATGTGAGTGTGAGAGTCCACAACCACAAGAGACAGTAGAGCATAATCATAGGCTGAATAATTGCTGAATTTGGTCTTTTAATGGGTTACAACTAATTCAGAAAAAGCTTAATAGTTAAAAGTGAACAAATTCCTCAGTAATCCTCATTATGACTTTGAGGAACAAGACACCAGTTGAAAGCAGAAAATTTTACTATGAGAAGCTTAGGTCTCTACATATATTACATTACTTGAACCATACCATAATAGAGTTGTATATTACAAACTCTTACACGAAGAGGTTTTGGGACATCAGGTTAATAAAAACCCTTAGAACCCATGACTGAGTTGTGAGAGAGAGCACGTACCATCATACCAGAGATATGGATGGATTTTTTACAACAACACGCCTGAAACAGATCAAGGCATCATAGATTCCACAGTTTACATCTAACAGCGATGAGACCATTTGAGCAGAGCTATCCGCTGAGAAATTCTTTTCCAGCACTTGTTTGCACATAGAAGCATCATCAAGTGGTGTTACACATTCGATTAACCATTTAGTCATTCTTTTTTTCTTTTTTTATCTTTTGAGATTAAAACTAGCTGAACAAGGTAATCAAGAGAGTGACCGATAGAATAAGAGAACAGTCACCAACTATTTTCAGCAGCCAAAATGTTTCTTCTTTAAGAAACCGAGAAATAAGGTTATTACTTAATAGTCAGTCCTCCAGCAACCCTGAAAATACATCATGGAACAAACTGGTCTGTTAGCAAACAATAACAGAGTTCATAGTGGATAGACTAATGTATATGGTATGGTGATAATTTGGAAGCCAGAGTAGTTAAGGACAAAATATGTTACTCAATGGAACAAATATTGCAAAGAAAACACAGCAAAACAAGCTAAGGCTTGTACATGTAGATAGATTCAAGGGTTGCATGAATAAACATTGGCTGAGTAGTGGTTAAAGGATTTACCATATAATGAACGAACCCAACCAAGTATGGTCAAAACTGTACGAACTTTCCATCCCATCACGCTAAATAGATATTGGTCATAGAACAGCATTCAAGATTCATCAGTTGGCACTGCACCAACGGTCTACCTCCATCCATCTGACTTTGGTCTATAGGTCAGGCAAAAAGAAACACTTGACTGCTGAGTAAAGTTGCTCTTCTTCAAAAGGCTTCGCTACATAACCATCCATTCCCCATTCCATGCATTTCTCATGTGTTGCCTGGAATACATCAGCTGTCATGGCTAGTATTGGTGTGTGCCAGTTCTGCCCATTCGGCCGTTTGAATTGCTGATTAACCTTACTCTCGAAGCTGCGGATCTGTTTTGTAGCCTCAAACCTAGGGAGAGACAATCTTATTAGAAGCTGAACAGATAAAACAAAAAATGAAGCAGGCAAGAAAAATATCCTCCGGATGCATCAGTGAGTATATGTTTGATTCTGTCAATATATTTGTAAAATTACCAACACAGAATACTAGCTGACTAATTTACCCGTCCATTTCTGGCATTTGGAGATCCATAAAACAAGCACCGAATGCATGGGGTGGCTGGAGCATTTTAACAGCATCCTTCCCACTCTCAACACAAGTAACTTCTGCCCCGTATTTACTTAGTGCACCTGCTGCTACCCTACGGTTTACTTTATTATCATCTACAACCAATATTTTCCTTCCAAATAGTAGGCTTTTAAGGTTTGAAGATTTGGCTTTAGAAAAGTATTTGTTGGTTCCAGTACCGAGGATGAGCTTGGACAGCGTACTCAGGCGAAGCGGTTTCGTTATTATCTCATCTACATAGCCATTTGATTTCAACTCATCTAACTTGGCAGACCTTGATCTAGCCAATAGAAATATCTTTGGGCACTTCCCCAAGGGCTCATGTCTTTCATTTTCACGGAGCACTTTGAGCAGATGATGAGTGACAATGGCTGTCTGATTCTCCAAACCATCTTCTTCAATAACCACTATGTCAAATTGAAAGTTTGCACTGCGGAAGTGAATCAAATAATTCAGTTGAGAGTCCAAAGCAATGAAGTACAGTAGTAATAAGAGAACGGAAATCACCAAAATGTTGAAAAAAATATAAAAAAACAATATACCTCAATTGACTGGCTTCTGATGCATAAGAACAAGCAGATTCCAAATCAGCAGTGAGTTCCACACAAATTCCAAGCCTTTGAAGTTGATATCTGGTCAGCTGGGCACGAATACTCTTTCCATCAACCACCAGTCCCTTCAATCCCTGGAATTTCAAGAGTGTTTCAATCTCATTCTGGTTTGTTTCCAGATTAGATTGTATCTGTCCCCTTTTGAGATTCACAGTAAAAGTAAAGGCACTGCCGCACTCAGGTTTACTACAGAATCCAATTTCCCCTCCCATCAATTCTACCAAACACTTGCTAATGCTCAACCCTATACCAGTACCTCCATGAATTCGAGAAGTGGAACTATCAGCCTGCATGAAAGGCATGAAGATTCGATTTTGTGCGTCTAGAGGAATTCCAGCACCAGTGTCCTCAACAGTTATAAGCAATCTGACCATATCAATTTCTTCAGTTGTTGCAATCACATTGCCTAACTTCTTAAAATTTTCCCAACTTTTCCACCTATCAACCACTGGAAACCCGCTTAACGTGCTATATGATGGGTCTATCCATTCTTTTAGTAACTCTAGTTGTTGTTTCAATACTTCGTCTCCCACTTCAATGAGGTTATTTACTTCTTCTACTAGATGTACTGTGATGAATATATGCCCTTTTTCAGTGAACTGCAATGAGCACTCAAACAATTAGCAAACTAGAATAACATGCAGCAAAGCAGCTTTTGAACAAGAAAACATATTATGGGGCCATAAGATAACTTGGTCATCCTACACTAGAGTTTTGAAGACCAGACACCACATTCAGAAAGTTTGAATGATATTTTGAAATGAAATAAAAACGTACCTTGATTGAATTTCCAACAAGATTGGTGACAATCTGGCGGAATCGTCCAGGATCTCCGCGGGTTGCTTTGGGCACCTGATCAGATACATAAATGCCCAACTTCTCCCGCACAAAATAAAATCAGAAAAAAAATCACCACCAATTTGCAAGAGAGCTGTAACATAATGGAACTCGAAAATGAGAAGTAAAGTGAATTGGATGTTACCTCGAGGCCTTTGTCACGAGACTTTTCCGTGAAAAGTGATAAGATATTATCAAGGACTATACGCAGATCAAAATCCACTTCCTCGAGCTCAAGCCTGCCTGATTCTATCTTAGCTTGATCAAGGACTTCATTTATTAATGATATTAGATCTGAACCACTAGCATAAGCAGTCTGAGCAAAATCTTGTTGATCTGCGTCAAGCTTTGTGTCCATTAACATTTGGAGCATACCTGAACATTGTATAAATTAGAGTTTAACCTAATACACATTGTAAAAGAACAAAGAGATACATTTTAAAATTCTCACTGACCTAAGACACCATTCATTGGAGTCCTGATTTCATGAGAAACCGTTGCCAGGAACTACAGAAGACAAAATAATGTTTAGTTTAACTAGTTCATATAAATAATACTGAGAAGAAGTTGAGTCATCAATCCCAGGAAATTAACTTGATCAATTTTATCACTATAAACTTCAATGAAACATACATATCACCTGAGATTTAGCCACATCAGCAGCTTCTGCCCGTATTTTAAGCGTCATCATTTCACAGTAGTCGTCCTCCACCTTTGAAATTCTGTTTATAGCGGCATTGAAAATATGACCCACAAGCAACGTAATCACAAAGACACCGGCAGATGCCATAATTGCTTGCCAAGGGGGAGGTGCTTTCTGCTTAAATCTGCAATAGCATAGGAATATACTTTCATTCTGACAAAGTGCATGGTTCTACACTCCATGGCGAGTTATACAAAGAGAAGCTAACCTGCAATGCATCTCATGTCTTCGAGATGGGTCCCCAAAATCAAGTTTGCTAAGATGCAAATGTCCTACGTCTGTCTCACTGGGTCCGTACATATTGATTGGAGCAGATCGATTAGTAGTGTCATACACGTTGACAACGATCGTTTGTTTGCTAGCAAGCTGATGCAGAAGCTTCTCAACCAATGAGGGCACATCATAAGATGCTCCAAGATATCTGTTCAATAAACATATCTTGATACATTAGTGGAGTAATTAACAAAAGATGGTGTGCACATTTTATCTTATTGATAAACTAAACAAAAAGTATGATGACAAAGCTAAAGAAGAATCCCTGCAATGATAAGAGCCCATAGAACCACAAAAACATACCCAAGTGTTGCTTCAATACGTTGATCTGGTGTAGCATCTGCAGGGAGGTCAGTTTTGTACACGGCAAACGTGAGTACCACACCAAGGTGATTAGATTTTAATAGAGGGAAAGGGGAAGTCAGGACTCCCTTTCCAGATGCCCTCGCTCGCAAGATGTTTTCGCGGTCTTCCTGCACAATGAAAACTTCTTAATTAGAAAAAAAGAAAGAAAAAAAAAGATGAATATGAAAACATATTCTAAATGAAAACATGGCACACCTCTCCAGACATCATATCAATGGATACAATATGTGCAACAGTTTTTTGAGATAATGTAACTGGTGCATATTCATCTTGGATGGGTGCAGGATCAAGCTTCTCAGTGATGTAATCTTGAGGAGAAGATGGGTCCCCCTTGTCCATTTTCTTTATTGTCCACCCATGATGCTTCTCAAACTCCTCTCTATCTGTATGGAGAACTTTCACAGCATAGGCTACACCACTAGTGAGCGGCCTTTCAAAGGCAGTTCTTTCCGTATATTGTGCGAATGTTTTCTGAAAAAACAAGAGAGAGATTAGCGAGTAGTGTTGCCTCATTACGCATCACAAATACTACAACATAAAAGCATAAAATCTCCAGTGACCATAACAAATGAACAAGAAAAACACAGTAAGAGAAAGAAAGGTTACTTGATCAATGGCAGAAGGTTGCTTCCTATGGTGAAACGTAGATACGAGAATGGCCAAGGCATGAACATGGTTCATGCTCACATTGAACTGGTCTTGCAACATACGTGCGCGCTCATCGCACATGTTGGAAAGCATTTCCGTTCTCAACAAGTTTATATTACTGTTCATAGACCAAAACAACCAAAAAGATCCAAAAACCCCTGCCAAGACTAGCACAACCAGCAATTTTCTCCTCCACTTCCCACTACTATGAGCTGCATTTTGAGAATATTGTAGAGGCTGGGGTTGGGGCTGAGCCTGAGCCTGAATATGATGAACTTGCTTTCTCTCTCGTTTAACACGCCATCTTTCACGAAAGTAAGAGATCGTCCAACTCAGCAGCATGCCAACAACAACCCACCAAAATATCTTAAGCCAACACACTGTAAGACTCCCGGTATACTCCTCTTTGCACTCAGAAAGTTCCGCAGAAGGCGATATGTCCTAACCAAGTCAATAATACCAAATCATGAATCAGTAAGAGAGGAAGGAGAGATCAACATAGCAACAAATTTAGACAGATTTAACTAGTTACTGTACCCTTTGCTCATGTTACCTAGTTCACATTTTTGCAGTACCTAAGAAAGTAAAGCTAAAGTCTAAACTGTAAACATCATTTGTGGCAGTCAACAATACCAATGAAACATTGTTAGTAAAGTGATCTAACAGTAAAAAAAATGCAACTTTAAAAGGAAAAGAGCATATCCAAAAGAAAAGGAGAATTACGACCATAAAAATTACAAAGAAACTAATGTCACTTGACTCACTTCCATGATTAGTGCAAATAAGCAGATGAGAAAAATAAGACATCATTTTTCTCATGTTACCCAGTTCACATTTTTGCAGTACCTAAGAAAGTAAAGCTAAACTCTAAACTGTAAACATCATTTGTGGCAGTCAAGAATACCAATGAAACATTGCTAGTAAAGTGATCTAACAGTAAAAAAAATGCAACTTTAAAAGGAAAAGAGCATATCCAAAAGAAAAGGAGAATTACAACCATAAAAATTACAAAGAAACTAATGTCACTCAAATAAGCAGATGAGAAAAATATATACTATTTTGGGATAACATTAGTGGAATTAGGTGACCCTAGAATTCAAACTTCACAACCAAAAAACGGCACATTCTATAATCCAACTTGAATTTTCAATCTTATCACTCAAACTCCACTACTTGACACAAGTCAAGAATTTGAATAATCAATGGATCACAAGGATAGGCACCCATAGAAGTATACTAAAAAGACATGACAAGAAAAAAATTGTAAGTTAACCTGATTTGATTGCATGAAGGAATGAAACTGGTTCAAGCTTTGAGCTTTGTCATTCCAAAAATTTGATATCTCTGATACCTCACTCCAATCCCAATTACTGCCAACACTATACAAAACCCAAATAAAACCACTAACAACCCACAATATAAGAAGTTTTTCCTTCCATTTCAAAACACTATTAGATCCTCCTCCTTGCATTAGCTCCTCCTTATCTTTCCTAAGCTTACAGGTACTTGTTGTTTTAGGGTTAGAAGGTATGCAATTTAAAGCCATACTTCTAACCAAAACCCATTGACCAATCTTCATGCAGAGTTTGGGAAGCTTTAATAGACATCCATCAAAGGAAGTAAAACTCATCTATGAACAAAGCTTTATAGAAACCTTCAACAAGGAAGAAACTTCACTCATGCATCAAAAGGCAATTGAATTAAAACTTTAAGAGGAATTACTCATCAAATTGTAGAAAAGATAGTGTTCTTGCTTACTATAAGAAGACAAATGGGTTTAAAATAGCTCAATCAATCTCTGTCTCTTAACAAAACCCATCAACACTTGACTAATTATAGAATGAGATAACCCCCCTCAAGAAATCATAAACACTGTGAAGTAGTGTATGTAGCTGGATATTATAGACCCCCACAGTAGTGTTTTCTACTTTTTAGCTTCTTTCACTCTTTAAACCTCTGTGTAAACACAAGGGATCACCTTCTCTCTACTGAGAACCCAGTTGGGAATATGAATGATCAGACACAGACAGTGAAGATAAAAAGATGTTCTTCTCTTTTTACTTCTTTTTTACTTGTCTCTGACTTACTACTACTACTGTGTTGTTTGGCAATGGCAAAACACCCCTCAAGTCTAAGCTATCATTTGTTTGTTTTGAGAGAGATATGGCCTGCTACATCATTAACTCATCATCTTATATTTAAGGAAATGTAAACAGAAAACGAATTTCAATTCATTATAACTTAAAAAAGAGTACTACAACCACATTACATACACCCAGGAACAACTCTTCCTTAATTTTTATATTTTTATTTAATTTTTCTTTTTGGAAGATGAAAAAGACATCTCCATCCTTGTTTAAATGGGTTTATTTGTTTCCTTTCTAGAGTCTATGCAGAGAGAGAAAGAATCAAAAGACTCAAGTACAATTTTTTATCAGTCAAGCAAAAGATTTTGATTGAATAACAAATCATACAGGTGGCTAACATGCGCAGTGAGTGTAGCCAAGTTTAACCTACACTGAGATGCATTTGTTTACATCAAAAGGAAGAATGTCTAGAAGTAGAATGTACCTTACCCACTGAAGATATTGCAAAAATAAAATAATTTTCTCTCAGGACTTAAAACAAACACTTTGGTCATGATTAGTTGAGTAGGAATGTAGAATTAAAGGTATAATGTTTTGTTTTTTTATGATTAAATTGTACTTCGGTGACGTGGTTAACTAGCATTTTTATGTGTTCAGAGAGGCAATCCATTCATCAATTAAATAACCGAGATTAGTTCCGTTCAATGCAAGTCAGGAGACCTTGTATATACACCATACAGTAGAAACTAAACTACCTGAGTTCCGATGTGAAAGTCAGCTCAGCTGGTTGAATTTTCACTTCCTCCTCTGTTTCTGCTACCACCGCAAGGAGGCTGTTGTTTTTATTACAGCTTCTCCAGCTATTCGATGATTGCACCGTCCAAGCTATTAATATCCGACTTTGCTTCCTACCTGGGATTTTACATCAACTTTTTCTCCAGTACACTATGATTAGTTTTCAATCATCTAAAACCCTTGTAAAAAATTAACTAACACTCTCCCTCGTAAATAATAAACTGGTTCAAAATATTCCGAAATAAAAAACAAGTCACTGGTTCCAAACCCCTCTTATATACTTGTACTAACCACAACTTGTGGGACCCACAGAAAGATTTTTTCTTTTTTTATATGTGAAAGCCGGATCCAGACCCTATTCGAACCCAGCCAATTGGACTGGCCCCACTGTCAGATCCAACACCGCCAAATCCACTATACAACTAATTTATTAGAAACCTTTATGGCTGCGGGGATTGAACCCCCGACTTCCTCCTTATGGGATACCACTGAGCTATGCTCTTGGACCCCGTTCTTTTTTTTGACACATAAATGATATTGCCTTTTCTTGTTAGGAACTCCGTTTTTACCGTTCCTAAAACAGTTTATCTAGAGGCTAATGGTACTCAATTTCTCATGTTTCCACTCTTTTTTCATTACGAATATGTATCACGCCAAGATCCGTAGCTCAAACTGAACAGGCCGTTTTGGCAACAAGAAGTAAAAATAATTTCGAAATACGTAACCAATATTTGATTCTCAGACTAATTTTTGATTTTTCAACTTGATTAATTCGAAAACTCATTCGTGTATGTTATCGCTTTCCTAGTGTTTTACTACCGATTTTATATCATTGTTTCTTGTCCTTCGCTTTATCCCACTACATCAGATAATAATTTTTATTTTTTTAGTCACGGTCTGAATTATATTTTCTGGCCAGATCATAATTACATTTTAGGAATGGTATAGTTTAGTATGGTGTATCTTTATCGCACACGATGTTTATAGATTTACGAACGTCATCTTCCAAGATACAATGATCATGCATTGTAGAATTAGCATTACGATTCTACTAGGCAGACGAATATTGATAATTAGTATGCCTTAAACACGACTCAAACTCGAGACTTCTAAAACTTATTTACAATATTTCAGAAGCTTCTTCTAAAAGTTAACTAAAAGATGGATTTATATAAGTTCAATGGAGGTTCTAAAAGATGTACGTTTATTCAACCATATGTGACTCACTGTGTCAAATGGTGGCTCTCTAAACACTTTTTCAACCATATGGAAGTTTAAATTTCGAAAATATTTTTCGCTTGAATAACGGATTTTGACTTAATTTTCGAACAATCCTCTTCATGAGAGAAAATACTAACTTAATAAAACTTACAACGTTTAAGAGCATAAAAGAAATGCAATGCATCAGTAATTGGTAGCTTGTGGATTTTAACCAAATATGTTAATGATTTATAGGATTTACTAGCTAACCCGTGAACGCAATATCTTGAACCGTTCATATGTCATGGTAATAAAGATTATAAATATCACACATAACATTTTCAATAATGTTGGATTCTTGGTTGTATTCATTCTGGCCTTGAATGTTCTTAGTATTTTATGACTTCTTTAGAATGGCATTGCCTTATAGTTACCAAAGAAGCGATCCGCTTTTCACTCATATATGTGAATGATCTCATATGTTAAAGTATCATGTCATACTCTTGTTAGTCAGACTGAGTTTTAGGAATCATTAATGGAAATTCTCAACCCAGGCACGGAGCTAGTAAGGATCTAGTGGAGACAGCAGTCCTCACCGAGTTTTCCGATGTTACCTATAGAGTTTTACTATAATGGGAACTTTAGTGCGAAGAGGGGACGAATCCGTGAGTTAAAATTCTAAATGGTCGAAAGATTTGTTTTAATATCTTCCCGACAAAAGGGGGTTCTACTTAAAAGTGTAAAGGGATGTTTCATGTCTACAATGTTTTTGTGGAGACAGGAAACAAGTAATTGCTTATTGAAAAGTTAAATCTATTGTGATTCTTAATTGAGGTAGAAATTATTATGAAAATAGTATATCTATTTCTAAATAATTTATAGTTTTTAGTAGATAGATCGTAGATTAATTGTGATTTGAATAGGGTTTATGTGATTGGGTTTTTCCTTACACATCAATTTTGTTTATAGTATATCAGATATTAGACATGAGTGTAGATCATGAATTTAGATAATGAAATCAATAACACACTCTTTAATTTTGTTAGAAGTTTTAGAAGTTGAGGGTATTTGAAATTAGGGTTTTTTTCTTGAATCAAATAGGGGGATTGTGACTTGATTAGAGAAACAAAGACTGGCATAATTTGAAACGATCTCAAATTAGTTTTTGTGGTTAAATCCAAAATTAGATTAGGAAAATATTCATGTTATTTGTGATAATTAAAATCATTTTGTCTATATTACATATTGTAGATAACTAGAATCTATTTGTGCAAATGTTGGTTGTCTGTCAGTGGTATAATAAGGATGGAGAAATTAGAACACTAGCAGACATTTGGTGTTAAGGATGAGTTAGTGAGTTAGTGTAAGTTTTTTGGAACAAATCCCTCACACAAACTGCTTTGTTTCATTAATCTTTCCAGTTACAACAGCTTCGGTATAAAGATTATATTCGGCTAAATTTTGAAGAATCGATGGGCGATGAATGGATGAATGGTTGTTTGTTTGCGCATGCTGAAATAAATATTCTCAACAATATTACTAATGATATGATTATGCGACGGTTCCAAAATTTGAAAACACGTCGAGGGCGGTTACCTTTGAGGATGGAGACGGGTAGATATTTATATCGGTGATTCGATATGTGTATGAGTTGAAAAATGTATTTAATCTTATTGATTGGGTTTTATTTTTTATCATGCTACATTTAATATTATTGAAATGTATTTCATTGTGAATTTTTCAAACAAAAAAA